>NC_056749.1:363229735-363465667 GCF_019279795.1 Protopterus annectens
ATGTTATAACAATGTACAGATATTCTTCTTACAAATCGGCTTATGACTATGTTCATTTATGCTACAAATTATCTTGGCATACTGCTCTGGAGGCTTGCTCTTAAATTACCACTGTTGCAGTGATACTGATTAAAGCTTCCCATTTCTTTTGCTGTATTTCTGCTGTGCTGAGCCTGAAAATATTCTGGGAAAATCAGTGCTCTACCTTTGCTAATCAACAAACAAATAAAAGTAAAACTAAAATGAAATAAAAACTATTTTTATAAGTTAAGTACTGTAAATATTCCAGTATCTTTTGTAGGTGCTGCAGGCAACCTCAAGCAGACCATACTAATAAGAATCACACTGAAACATGAAACCTGGTAAAAATGTTCCGTCTCATCACATTCTCTAGGTCTCAATTAATGTGCCCAGTGTCCTTGGATACCATGAATTACTGGATAAATGAGTCAGTAGGGCTACACAATGAGTGAAGGAAAACTGGAATATCACAAAGAATATGAATAATTTTTAACCTCCATTATACATTCTCTTCTCATATTACTCCTTTCCTTCATCTTGGGCTTCCAATCATCTCCTACACTTGCTTTGAAAGGTTGGAGTTTCTTACCCAATTAATTCTCATACTTTGTAACAGTTAATGTGTTTTCACAAAACTGCTGAACTTCCCTGGAATGCTCATAAAAGTAATAGTAATATTATCAGCCTTCTCTTCAGAAATGACATTGGTCATGTATCACTCCACTTATAGCTATTTCTGAAAGTTTATTTTAATTTAGTTCATTATTTGATAAATTGGATAAGTGGACTAAGACATGCAGAATTTATTCCGCCATATCCCAGGACACAATGGTAACAGTACAGATCACATTGCAGGGATAATTTAGAGCAGTCACTGAGCATCATGCTTTGGCAAGAGGGAGGAAATCAGAATACTAAGGGGGGGCCCACATGGATGTAGGGAGTACATGCCAAACCATGCAGTTTACTCCATTTTCTATACTACACTTCCCCTACAATGCCTCTCCAGTACAGTCCAGCTGTTGCTAGGTTTAAGTTTCTGCTTGTCCTCCTATTCTGTATGTGACTCAAACTGATACTCCTGTACTATAAGAGTCAGACTGCTTCTTTTACTGCTTTACTAGCTTCAGATACGATACTGAATCAATTTTTGTGACACCTATGTCTCAAGCACACACACCTCGTGTTTCACTTCTTTGAGATTATTTTGCTCCTATGACAGCCCCAAGCATCACTGCCATAATGCTGAATTGGTAACATTCTGTCATAAGTCCTAGTTCTCAGAAGTCATTTGACATCACAGTATGTTGCTTTATGCTTACAGTGCTTGTTTTCTTGCACATTGAGACTGACCACTCCACAGCTATTTCTTGTGATTTTAACAACCAATCATAAACTCAAAGTCAGCAAGAGATGCAAAAGAAAACACAGTAGCTCTTGAGCAGTTTTCCAGTTAAGCCTGGTCTTATCTTCTGAAACACTAACTGGAGTGCTTCATAAAACCAGATAGTTAATCTGGCCAGTTTGGGGTTGAATACCTTTGCTGAGAACTCAGCAACAGAAACTATCTGCTATGGGAGTCTGCGTAGCTGACGTTGTGAGCCAAGCATGATGTATGCAGTTACTAACATACTAGTGCTGTACATGACAAGAAAATGTAGTCTGTTCCGCTAACAAGACTTGTAACTGCTATGGAAGAAAGACTACCAGTAAAAGAATGCTTTACGTTTTGCTGTAGTATCACGCAGACATCTGGACAGCATAAGGTATAATTGACCCTATTACAGCTTAGTGTGGGGCCCCCTGAGGGAGTGAGGCCCTATTGGCCCCAGTAGGTCCAACTGGCCCAAGAGTAGCTCTGCACAAATATAGCTGCGCTTACTGGGAATAAGCACAAAACAAACCACACTAGTGGAATCCCAATATAATTAGGTTGTACAAGAAAAGGAAGAACGTCATGGCAAAAATAAGGAAATGCAACATCCATGCAGGATAACAAATCTCTCATCAATCTAAACAAGCAACATGGAGAACAAATCAAGTCAATCCAGTCTACCAAAGTCAAATTTGAGGTGAAAATAACCTCCTAGCCAGAGGCAAATATGTTTTCTTTAGCTATGTCTGCAACCTCAAAGGCAGTACACAACAATATGCAGAACTAATTGCAAATTGATCCACCTACACTGAGAAAAAGATTTAGAAAATCTACTGGCCATGAAATTCAGCTTCTATTTTATCATCTCTCTCCCCCAGCCACTTCTCTGGAAATATTTATCATAACCTCCCCAACTATCACTAGAGAGCAGGTCCTAGATGTGCTCTCACAGGCCAAGAATACTGCATTAGTGGTCACAACAATATCCCAGGATGCCTCATAAATAGCATGAAACAGGACCTATTAGATCCACTAGAATCACATTTTAACCACAGCCTCCAGTGAATGAAGAACTGCAACATTCAGCTCTCTGAATAAGGGTGGACCCTCTGTAGACCCAGGAATGTAGAGACCCATAGGCCTGATTAGTCTCACATGAAAAGTCAAGGAAAGAATTAAAATGGAAATTATTAACAATGACATAGAAAATCTTCAGACACTGGATCCACCCCAGTTTGGTTTCATCAAGGGAAGATCATGCCTATTCAACCTAGTGGACTTCTTTGAGAAGGTCACCGTGGCAACAGATGACGGCAAATTTGTGTATACTGCCTACCTCGACTTGGCTAAGGCATTTGATAGAATACCTCACTCCAGCATTGTAGATAAACCCATGGAATTCTGTATAACCCCCCAATGTCACCAGATGGATAGCCAGGTGTCTCCCAGATAGGACCAAAAAAAGTTGATACAGGAGTTCAGTTCTACAAAGAGACTGGTTACTAGCAGAGTCCCTCAGGGATCTGTGCCGGGTCCACTCCTTTTTGGCTCTACTTTTCTGACGTCAAAGCCACTGCCAAGGGCCTCTTGATGACCTAGTTTGTTGATGATTGCAAATAGGTCTGGCAGTTGAAGCAGAAGGTCAAGGCTGTGAACTGTAGTTCCTGTGGTACAGGGCTAGATTCCCTCAGTTTTCTACTGTGACCTGAAGCAAATCACTTAACCAGATAGTGCCTGGGGAAACTGGTAATTTGATCTAGGGTCATCAGTGGTCCTCTAGACTGCAAGCCTAGTAATGACCTATAAAGGTGCAGTCATTGAATTCTCCCAGAGATAAAATTATGCTCCAAGAAGGGCTGACTCAGGCAAATAACTGGTAACAGAATAGTCTGAAACTCGGTGCCAAGAAATGCATATTATCCTTTGCGAAGTTGGCTACCCTTAGAAAGCTGATCAATAACACACTTCTAAGAATAGATCTAATAGTCAGAGATTTGGGGATACATGTAGACAGTAACCTGATCATTGACCATCATGTGTTTATGGTAGTAGGGAAGTAATTCTATGCTTTATAACATATAAGCAAGGGAATGACATTGAGGTCCAGGGAGGTTATCGATCAACTGTACTTGGCCTCATCAGATCAATCATTAAGTACAACCCATTTGGTATGTACCTAACCAGGCACACGCAACAAACAGTATGTTTAAAGAGGATCCTCACAAAAAGGATACAGTGCATAAATAACATGACCTATATGAATTGCTTGAAAGTTCTACCCCTGTACTCAGTCTCCTACTTCCTACAGACTGCTGACAAGTGATCTATGCCTGCCATACAAGGCTTTGGATCTAGGGAACTGAAAGCTCGACCTGTGTATCTCATTTGTTGAGAAATCTACAGACCTGCTTCCTGAGGGCCAGAGTTTTAATAGCAACACTGCCTTGGGGATCTTGATTCTAAATACATGCTGAGCAACTCATTGTATATTACTTTTAAATTGAAAAACTCAGCTTGCTCATAAAGAACACATATCCTAGCTCAAGAGATTGTTTTTAGAATGACAGACTTTTTGACTTAATTATTGTCAACAGTGTTTATTTATAAAGCTTCTGGTCATTAAGAATCTGGACAAAGCCAGAAATAATGGGGGGGCAAAGGCCTAAAAATAGAGATAGATTTTAAATATTTCTCCTATAAACTTATAAAGAAGCTAGAATAACAAGTCTTGCATTAGTATGTATTTTCTGAAGGATAATGAAGTCTGACATTCAAATGTCTGTCGACTGGAGTGCGGGGAGTGCCTTTGTGTGGAGTCTGCATGACCTCCCCGCGGTTGGGTGGCGTTCGAAAGACATGCGTAAATGGGCATGCCTTTGTTGAAGGTTGGACGTCGAGCTGGCACATCAGTGTTTGTGAAAATCTACTGCCAATCATTAGCGGACCGGAAATCCGCTGTGGCGACCCCTAACCAGGAAAAGCCGAAAGACAAAACAACATTTAGTCACTTCAGTCCTCAATGATTTGTCAGAAAACCACAAATTTTATGAAACAGACCAAAAATATGAGACAAAAATCTGGACATTCTGCAACAATCTGGACAGTTGACGGAGAGATACAAGATATATATATATATATATATATATATATATATATATATATATATATATGTACGTATGTATAGACATTTATCTTACATTTAAGAGACTATTGACAGAAAGGCTATAAACAAAAGTTATGCATGTCACATAATGATCAATCTGTGTTGTCTGCTTCTGTCTTTCAACAGCTGGGCTGGTGGATCCATCTCAGATCCAACTTCAACCACTCTCGGACTGTGGATTCAATGCTCAGACTCCTCCCCTTACCTATACCCCCTGCAAGGACAGCATTAACTAAGATCAAAACTAAAGCAACCACTTCTGTAGAAATGCAAACGACACCACCAGATAATCCAACAGAATTTATTGTAGCCAAAAAAAATTCTGTTTGTGTAAAAAAGTACAAACTTCTCACTCTAGCGCCTCAAACGTATGCTTTTAACAAAGTATAAATTCACATTCCCATGATGCATATATTTATACTAAAAAACATTAAATGAAAAATTAAGCAATGAAACAATTATAACACCCACTTCCAATTAAGTTGCCTGTTTAACCCTTTTGGGAACAGAGTACCAAACTTCAAAATAATAATTGCCTCCTTATGAAGCAGCTTACTTTTTAGACACATGCCTGAAAGCTTTTTCATTTTTTTCTATTACAGTCCCTTTTAAATTTTTACCATCACTACCATGACACATCTTGAAATGCAGCCCCAAAGTACTTTCTAATTTTTGATTTTTAATATTTCTAAATGTTCTAAATATCTAACACAAACTCCTTTTAGTTTCCCCTACCTAAAATTAATTACATTCACATTTTAAAACATAAATAACCCCTTTTGTGGGTTAAACAGGGAACTTAATTGGAAGTGGGTGTTATAATTAAGTTTTTTTCTTAATTGGTTTAATTTAATGTTTTTTTAGTATAAATATATGCATCACGGGAATGTGATTTTTATACTCTGCATTTGTCTGAGGCACTAGAGTGGGAAGTTTGTACTTTTTTTTATACAAACAGAACTTTTTTTGGCTACAATAAATTCTATTGGCTTATCTGGTGGTGGTGTTTGCATTTCTATAACAGCGGTTGCTTTAGTTTTTTTCTACATGGCCAGTGATCCATCTTTCCAGATTTCCAAAGTGTTTAAGGATGATGTTGAAGAGAGCACCCAGGGAACAATGGAGCAATACATCTCACAAGTGGGAGAACGTTCCTCAGATAGAGGTACCAGCTTTATCCAGAGGTTTGGTGAGTCCCAAAAGGTGTGGGAAAAGATGTTGGAAGAAGGCAGCCATAAACGAACAGTGAACCCCTTTTTATCGGTGGGACAGAATTATAACATCACTTTGTCTGCAGAACTGCAAGGTACTGTGAATAAATTAATACATTTGCTCTTTAAAGAAAATGCTACCCATTACGATGTAATACGTTTACAAAGATATTTAGAACTTAACATTACCCCAAAGGGGTTAAGAGTGTATAAAAATTCATCTACTCCTTTTAATATGGATGATGAAGCTGGTTGGCTTTGAAAAATGATGGGTAGCAGCTGCACATCACTGTACAACTGAATGGGTAGCTATTTTGGTAAAGCGAGATTTATTAAAACAAAAATGCATTAAAGAGGTGATTTCTTCTTTATGCTCTTCATTATGTAATTAACTTACTATTCCATCTTTTGAGAGTACTGGGAGGTATTAATGACAAATTGCAGGCTGCAACTAAAGAGTTAATAGAAAGGAAAGTGAATGAACTGCAAAGATATCTGCGAGAATATGCAAATGAAACTGCTTTCAAATTGTCAGCCAGTTAAAGTCGCCATTTTGGCAGGGGGCGTTCCTATGGAAAGGAAATGAACAAGAAGCGTCATGGCATTTCTTTTACTTCTTTGGATGCAACTGGTGTTTCTGTAGAGTGGTCAGATGAAAATAATGACTATCCTTCATTACCTCCAGCTCAAAGGAGCAATTATATGCAGGATAATTTTTGTACTAAACTGGGAACGAGCAGGGGGATTAGAAAACGAGGTCAATCAGAAACGGCATGAGGGGAAACAACAGCAGCAGCAGCATGGGAAGAAGATGCGATGGTACTGACTTTTTACAGACTTTAAATGCTGACATTAATGTAAAAAATGATTATGTATCGAACTTGTCAGGAATTGATTTAACAGATGTGGAAATTGCAGTACTGAATCATGGTTTAAAGTATATTCCAATGGTTATGCCTAGATTACACATGTTAAACATTGATATGTTTAAGTAACAGAAAATTACATCTGCTCTGTTATTTTTCTAATAGAAGCATGAATGTCTCTGTGAATTCTGAAAGGGGTGAAACTTCCTTAGATGGTATTTCTACTGAGTTTTATACATGTGATTCATTTTTTGAGATGGAACAAAATGAAAATGTATATTGCTTATTAGACAGAAAAAATTAAAGGTAAAAGTGACTTTATCCCCCCATTTCTTAATGAAACTATAATTCCATTATCTAGTATGGTGAACTTTTTGGTAGAAAAAACATTTTCAATCTTTTCAAGAAAGGAAAAATGGAAATGAAGAATATAACTTGACTAGGAATGAATGGTTTGCTCTTAAAAAGTTTAGTGAAAGGAGAGATGTGGTTTTTAAACCATCGGATAAGGGAAACAAAGTGGTAATGAACAGTGCACAGTATTTAAAAAGGTGTTTAATCTTGCAAATAGAGAAGTGTATAGGGAAGTAATGTGGAGTAATTATGAAGCGTCTTTAACCTCATTTACTGAATTAATTCAGAAGGGTTACAGGTTAGGATATTTTACAAAAAAAAGATGTGGAGAAGAAATTTTGTATAGAAGGGTATACTACGGCAAAATTTTATTGCCTCCCAAAAATACATAAAAGTATTTTAGACCCACCGGGGTCGACCAATT
The DNA here is from genome assembly GCF_019279795.1 of Protopterus annectens. Classification (NCBI taxonomy): domain Eukaryota; kingdom Metazoa; phylum Chordata; order Ceratodontiformes; family Protopteridae; genus Protopterus; species Protopterus annectens. The sequence goes on from NC_056749.1 coordinate 363,237,150, forward strand.
ATCTATGCATGTAATTCCTTCCTTCACAATGTGGGTATTTTAATACATGCATATTTGTTACCAGCAGTGTAAAAATTGACTTCATGTTTAAACGCACTTGATTTTCTTAATAAAGTGACATCTGTGAAATGGAGTAAAGACAAATATTGGATAGTAATAGATGTGAAGAACTTGCATACTAACATCTCACATGAGTTAGGTATTGAAGCATTAAGGTTTTTTTAGGGGAACCCCATTGTCTTACTACTTGATTGACTTGGTCCATTTTTGTCTCAAATAATTTTTTTGAGTTTAATGGTACTCTATATCAACAAATTAAAGGTACAGCAATGGGGGCTGCTTTCGCCCCTGTGTATGCAAACCTTTTTATGGGACTCTCTGAAGTTGAACATCTCTATAGAATGGACTTTTTCAATGTTATGTAATAAAATATTACTGTTACATAGATGATTTAATCTTTCTATGTGAGAGGGTAGATCTCAGGTAACTTCATTTATTCTGGGACTTGATAAAAACAGATTTGGTATAATGTTTGCTTGCCTACAATGTGGAGAAAATGTTTTCTTGGATGCTAATCTGGGTGAAGAAAGGGGGAATATTAAAACCAATGTTCATTGGAAATTTGATAATATTAATCATTTTCTGGATAGAACTTGTTGCCATCCACCCCATTTGATTAGTGCACTTACCTATAATGAGTTGTTACGTGTTAGTAGACTAACAAATGATAGTGAAAATCTTCTAGATGAAGTATCTTCAAACATGCAAAATGTTTGAGAAAACGGGTTATAACATACAGTCTATTCAGGCAGCAAGGAGTAGATTGCTGCAAAGTTACCACTGTGCTGGTTTTAGTCAATATAATGGCACACCAGATAGAAATGTAAGTTATAAAATTGTGGAGAAAATGTTTTTTGTGACTACATACACACTATTTTTGGAATAATTAGAAATACTTGTTTTACTGTAATCTTTTGTTGCAGGATAAGTTTTTGGGGGGAAGTTCTCCCCCCAAAACCCATTGTCTCTTTTAGATGTGGTAAAAGTATTAAAGACATGCTGGTTCATGCTCAGTTTGTATTTCCAGTAGAAGTGCCTAGAAAGTCTATGCATGAATTTGCTTTGAAGCCTTGTGGACATTGTTCAATATGTAATTTTACCATCCCTTTTTTTGATTATATAAATGGACAATGGTACTCCCCATGTGATGTATATAGTTGTAACAGAAGGGGTTATGTTTTAAAATGTGAATGTAATTTATTTTATATAGGGGAAACTAAACTGAGTTTGTGTTAGATATTTAGAACATCTTAGAAATATTAAAAATCAAAAGTTAGAAAGTCATTTGGGGCTGCATTTCAAGATGTGTCATGGTAGTGATGGTACAAATTTAAAAGGGACTGTTATAGAAAAAAAATTAAAAATGTTTCAGGCATGTATCTAAAACTTAAGCTGCTTCATAAGGAGGCAATTTTTATTTTGAAGTTTGGTACTCTGTTTCCAAAAGGATTAAACAGGGAGCTTAATTGGAAGTGGTTGTTATAATTAAGTGTTTCATTGCTTAATTGGTTTCATTTAATGTTTTTTTTAGTATAAATATATGCATCATGGGAATGTAATTTTATACTCTGTTAAAGGCATTTGTCCGAGGCGCTAGAGTGAGAAGTTTATACTTTTTTTACATGAAGAGATTTGTTTTTTTTGGCTACAATAAATTCTGCTGGATTATCTGGTGGTGTCGTTTGCATTACCCAAGATCAAGTTTGCCCATACCCTACCATAAAGGATATTCCTCCCTATCACCTACACTCAAATATCTCATCTGATAAAACAGCTCCCAAACTTGGAGTTGAAGACTACATGACTAAGCCAAAGTAGTTATAATTGCAGTCACTTCCAAGAGCAATGAATAAAATTAAATGTATGGGGAAAGAGGGAGGGAAGTTGAGGAAGGACAGAAGCAGACAACACATATCAATCATTATAGTAAGCATACAATTTTTGCATCTGAAGTCTCTTCTGTCCATTCCTCAATGGTTGGGACTTAGGACAGATTCTCCAGCTATTGTCAATCCTGTGAGTTCTCAGGGAAAGATATTTCAGAGTACAGCCAAACCAAAGGAAGCTCTTGACCTTGGTTGTAAAGCCATCTTGTAGCGAGAAATGCAGGTATGTTCAATGGACCAAGTAGCTGCAGCACAAATGTCATCAAGTGGAACTCTGGAGCAGAAAGCTATGGTGGTAGTTACAGATCTAGTAGAGTGAGCCTTAGGAGGTTTCAGTAAGGACAACCCCCTTATCTCTGTATACATGTGAAATACAATCAGTTAACCACTGAGAGAGAGTCACTTTGGATACCCCCTTCCTAGATTGGCTATGGAAAAGGAAACAAATAACTGATAGACTTTCTAATCTTCTTAGTGTGCTGTAAGTAAATAAAGTTGGCAATGCATATCCAATAAGAGCAATATGTATTCCCCTTTATTGGGCACATTTGGGAAGAAAATGGGGAGGCTGATAGAATGATTTAGTGATGATTTAGAAACCACTTTTGAAAGAAATGAAGAATTGGTTCAAAAAATAATGCTGTCCCTCTGAAAAAGGGCATGCAAGTCTGAAAACATCTTAGCAAAGGTGGCAGCCACCAAAAAGTGAGTCTTCCATGGAATATATTTTAAGTTAGCCATAGCTGCAGATTCAAAACGGGGTTTAGTTAAGGCCTGTAAGAGAATGGTAATACTCGTAGGAGGAATAGGGTCGGGCAAGTGAAGATTGGAGAATTAAGGTGCCCCAAAGGAAAGCTTTAGGCAATTTAAGGGAGATGACGAGAGAATGATTCTCCCTGATATCACAACTGGAGATGGCTGTTAGTTGGACCTCGATAGCAGAGTAGTTAGCTCCACTGAGGAAGAGAGATGCTAGTCCAAGATCGCTGGGTGAGAGGATAAAAATGGGTCCAAATTTTTGCTAGAAACTCAGATGGAAAATCTCCCTCTACTTGCTCTTATAGATCTTTAAAATGGAGGGCCTTTCCACAAAAGTCAAAAAGTGAGCAAGTTAGGAAGAAAGCCTTAACTGTCTAGCCATCATCAGAACTGGAGAAACAATGTGGTTAACTTGAGTGCTTGAATGTCTAGGAGAGGCATCCTGGGTGGGTGAGATAGAGAAGATCTATAATGGGGTCCAGCACTTAAGGTGGGTGAATCAGATGAGACCAGAGGAAGGAAGGGAAACACCACCTGTCAAGGCCAGAAGGGAGCATAAAGGATCACGGTAACTTTCCTCACCAGTACTTTCTGAAGACATTTTGCTATGGCAGAAACAGAAGGAAAGGAATACAGGCACCCAGGGTGCCAATTATGGATCAGAGTATCCCTCAGTGACTCCCCCTCCTGGGGAATGAGGACAAAGTACCTGCTGCATTTGGTGTTGTAGGGGGAGGCAAAAATATTGTAGCATCATTGAGTCCAATGGCTAAAAATCTGATCAGCCACTATCACTAGAACATTGGAATTCCCCAAAATGTGCATTGCTATCACTAAGCACTGAGAAGACAATCACCCACTGCCACACTGTATGGCCTCTCAACACAAATGGTAAGATAATGTTCCTCCCTGTTTGCTGATCTATCAGACCACAGATATACTGTCTTGTCAGGACTGAAACCACATCTGTGGGGAGAGAGTTCTGGAAGGCCTGCAAGACTAGAAGGATTGTTTTCATCTCCAGGAAGTACATGTGAAGACTGGCCTTTGCAAGGGACTCTGAGTTGAGAAACCCAAGGGAGCTTAAACTGACAATTTGTTACAGCTAGTTGCTACCTTTTCACTTTTGACTGACCAAAGTGTGTTTTTACATTATGAAGACTGGGACTGCAATTCTAGTGGTGGTAGAAGAGTATCATGTCTGTCCTGATTGGGAAACAAAGAGGGAGGCTTAAAGCGAGATTGTTCATCAGCCAGAGGGCTTTTAGGGATATAGCTGCTTGGTGATAATCTGCACTTGAGCACTACTTTTGTTGAGCTTTTACATTAAGAATTTTCAGAATCATCCATCCTGTGGCAGAAGGTGTTTACCTGGTCTCTCTGAGTTTGGAAGTACTCCAGGGAATCTCAAACTATAGTTATTTATTGGCCAAATGGCACAGGAGTTAGTTTTCAGATTTATTTTTGTCTATTATAAATTAGGCTCATTTGTGCTGTGCTGCTCACCACACATCAGTGGTAGCAGTGGTCTGAATAGTAGCAAACACTTAGTTTGTAATATTTACCTATAAAGGTAGCAATTTGGACTTTAACCCCGCAACACAGAAAGATTTTGCATGAAGTTAAAACTTATGGCATGTAGTTAGCTTGTTGAACAGCACTAATACCAGATCATAGCACCATTTAACATGTAGTCTTATCCATAAACACCACGCTGGTGACCACTGTAAAACCAAGTCTCTAAACCATAACAGCTCAGTACTAATACAGGTCCTGACAACATGGATATGAGATTTCCTAATCTCTCTCTACCCAATGTGGTAGATATGGGTATCCTGAGACAATAGAGGAATTGTCTTAAGTACCCAGACAACTTTTTAATCCTTAAAAAAACTAACACAGTAGGCGAGAAATGTATATACATAACTTCCTTGGAAAAAATCTCACTTACAAACAAGGCTGTCAAGAACAAATACACTAGATTCTTCACACATACAGACCTTAAAACTGAGGCACTTAAAAGAAATCTTGCCTAATCTCAAAGTCTTTCTGTGCCATCAAATGCTTAACTGCTTTAAATCATACAATATTTGGCGATTATTCTGTCGCTTTATCTGCTTTAGGTCATATAGTATTTTATGATTATATTGAGATGAATATTGCTTGCATATGCAGTCGCTGGTGTACTTTTTCTCGTGACTCTAATTTTGTGAATATTTAAAGTCTATTTTCCCTGTCGCAAGGAGCTCCAGCACCTTTTGATCACAGGTAGCTTAGCTTTTGAATTGTACTCATCTTATTTCTTGTTTTTTAATGAAAAAAAACTGTAAATGTGGATATTTACCATCTACGTTTCTTGTTGCAAGGAGAATCAGCACCTTAACTTCACATTTAGATGTATCTGTAGTATTTCCACTGCAATTTCTTGGTGTAGTGCTAAAGTAAAAGCAAGAACTATTGCCTGAAAGTGTACCAATTGTTCTTGTCCTCAGTATCCAGAATTCGTTTTCCTGCTTTGTGAATTATTGCCTTGTGTATGTCTATACTGTGCTGTTAACTACTGTTGTTCTGCATTACTTTATGCATAGGTGTAAACACTGCTGTGTTCTTAGCTAGTTATGTGTGTAAGACACTCATACAATGGAAATTAATGCTTGGTATACTGCCTCTGTCTACCTATTACTTTTTTTCTCTCTACCCATGGTATTTTTGTATCTTGCCCTTTTCCTGAATTACTTGCTCATAACTAATCCCCTCCTCTCTGTTTTTATAGCCCTAGTGGATTTTTCCCTGTGGTTTTCTCCTGGTCACAGTATAGGCAACACAGGTTTGAGGACCTTAACAGATACCTTGCAACTCTAACCATTGGTCCGGAAGCCACCATTTTAAGCTTAAAATAATACCACTGAAGTATATGCCCCACTACTACATAAGCTAATCTCTTAAATAATGTTATAATTTATAAGCACAACAGGAATTTAGTGTTTTTTTTTTTGCTAGTCGCCACGAAAAGAAGACGCCAGCAGCTTCTATCCTTTTTGCTTACCCACTATCCTCATACTGTTTGTGTATATTCTCCCGTTCTGTACTTTACCCTTCCCTGAATTCATTTCTAGCCTCAATCATAACTGCCTTTGCTAGTGCACCTTCCTATTTTACTGTCTTCAGACTCTTGCATATTAATTTTTTTTTATTTTGTGCCCTGCTTTTAGCTGCTAGTAAGACCTCTCTCCCCCTCCAAAGCCCATCTCTATTGTAACTTATTTTAACCATACAGCACTGGGTTTGCTTCAAGTAAATTTACTTGTGTAGCTTGAGGCCAGTGTCCTTTTGTAAGCATACTTCTGCTCATATTTTCTTTAATTTATTTCTGGTGACTATACCTTTAGAAACATTATATCCTTGTCTTTCAAGCTAGTTTTTCCACTATATTTTTCTGATTGTTTCTCCAACTTAATCTTGACCAGGGTGCTAGCCTGCTCCGTCCGCCCTCTCTATGCTTGGGCTCACTTCACTCCCCTACCCTACCCCCACTCACCCACCCCCATTACAATTACCTTTATACCTAACTATCCCTCCCCTTCCTGTCCCACTAGCTACTACAATTCCCACTTCCTGCCTATTGCCACAACCACCTTACTAACCTGTTAATCTTGTCAACACCACTTCCTCTATACCACTGTCTCTACCTACTCTATCTGACCATATTTTATTCCAACATGTATTATTTTCTAATATCTTCTACACTACTCCTTATTCTCTCTATCTCCACCTCTTACCATTCCAATCTCTCTGACCCACTCTTATTGGTTCATAGGTAAGTATTAGGCTACCTGCCCAAGGGCATTTATAAGCCTAGCCAGAATCTGTTGGCTTTCGCCACCCCCTTAGATTAGTTCCCTGTGCCTCTGTTCAGCAGAGCCATCAGTTCCCTGCACCACTGTCCAGCAGAGCCATTAGTTCCATGCGCCACTGTCTAGCAGAGCCAGTGCAGTGATCCCCGAGGTAAATTTTCTGTTTCCCATCCACCCGTCAAGGTTTCTCTTGAAGAGTGTTAGTGAGGGGCTCTGCCTGATGTATATTGGAATCCTGTTCCAAAGCATGGAATCTATCCCGCCAGCATGTCCTATTTATCATTGTGGTGAGGTTTATATCTCTAGAGTGTGTGGCTGTCTGGGATTTGTTTTTTTTTAGGTGGAGCATGTCCATCAATTCTGGGTTGGACATGGCCTTGTATGTCAGGCAGAGATCACCTCTAAGTAAGCGGTATGCAATGGAGTACAGCTGGAGTTTCTTGAGTCGGGCTGCATAGGGCATCTGTTTGAGGCCATAAGGGATTCTGTTGCATGGCACACAGACACCCCTCTCTCACCAAGATGGACAAGGAGAAGATAATTGTTAGTTGTCTATCTGGAGGTAGGATCTGCTATATCACGCACACATTCAAGTCACTGCACAACAGGTATCGATATGATTTTATCATAGTCCATGACAGGTGTAAATGACCTGAGACATCTCAATGGACTATATAAAAAGAGACATTATGGATCTCTCAACATACACTTCCTAGATAGTATGTGCCTTGCACTGAGCAGCATTCTACTACAGTATGAAAAGAAAATGACTAATTTTAATAACTGGCTAAGTTTCTGGTGTCATTCAGAGGGATCTGCTATCTATCTGCTTGGGAGGACATGCTTAATAGACCAGATTACTTTGCTAAGGATGATCTGCATCTGTCCCCCTGGCTTTCGGATAATGGCTAGAGCTTTATCCACCCCCGATCCTTTTTTAGATTATGTCAAAATGACAAAACTACAAACACAGCAAAAAAAATCAAAGCAACGTTAAGGTGTTACTGCTCAATGTTAATGGCATAAAGAAGAAACTCCACATGCTACAAAACCCTCTTCACTCTGGAGAATGTGGACATCTGTGTTGTTACAAAAATTTGGTTAAAGTACTCTGGCAGTGCAAGGCTGAAGTGCCTTCCACACAATTTAGGACAAAAGCAGCACAGATGGGCTAAAGGTGGAGGTGTCTCGATCAACGTTGGCAACAAATACAAATCTAGCTTGGTTAACAGAATGATGTTCTAGAGTTCATCCATGTCTCCACAGACAAGGTTCCTTACCATGTCCTGGCCAGCTACAGGTTTCACCCTCTATGACCCAAGAAGTTCACAACTCTTAACTAGACCAGAGGTGCTCATCATCCAACCAAATACCCTATTCATGGGAAATTTTATCTACCCTCTACAGACTGGAAAATATACACTGCCTGTATCTCACAGGCACATTTCCTGGACTTTATCAACACAAACTCCTGGTACCAGATAGTGTGTACTCCAAGCAGAGGACCAAACATACTGGACCTAGTACTCACCAACATGGGAGGGCATTGCACCCTCTCTTGTACCAAGTCCTCATTGGTAAGGACAGAATGCAAAGCTGTTTCCTTTGAAATAAAAAGAAACCCAGAAAACAACTAAACACATACAGTTAGGAACTAATTCTATAGCAAACTACATCCCATTAAATGATAGCTTGTCAAAAGTTTGTCAAAATTCATGGCTCTCCCAAACCCCAAGAACACAGATACCTATGCAGAATTATTCACAGAAACTCTGCACAAACATGTAAATGAATCCATTGAGGCTGCTGTACCTACAAGAAGAAAGTTCAAACAAACCCCATTGGTGGAATCCTTATCTTTATAGGGTATATAGCAAAATAAACTCATGGCCAAAATCAGAAACAGCAATTCTCACAGGGACAAGAGCTATCTCATTCAACAGAACAAGACACTAAAAGGTCTAATAAAGCCCAACAAGGCCAATTATGAGGTCATGATAGTTTCCCAGGCTAAGGACAATCACAAGGCCTTCTTCAGCTATGTCAAGAACCTTAAAGGTAACAGTGTGCAAAACTGATTCTAAATGTGACAAACCTCACTGACCAGGGTGACACAGCAAATCTACTGGATGATAACTAACTCTAACTTCACCCCCCAACACCCCTGTGAAAAACTCTTCTAGCATATTCCACCCAACTATCAACAGGGTGCAGGTCCTAACAGCACTCGCCAAGGCCAAAAACACTGCTTCAAATGGGCCACATCATCATCCCTTGTTTCTTCTTAAACAGCCTAACACATGACCTAGCAGGACCAATTGAGGCACTCCAACTACAGCCTCAAATCAGGTTACATGCCAGGTGAATGGAAGGCCATATCAATCAATCTTCCTAATGGTGAACCAGCAACTGACTCCGGGAACTACAGAACCATCATTCAGACAAGTCTAATATGGAAAGCCATAAAATTAATCATCATAGAAATGATCAACAAGGACATTTGGCTACCTACAGACAATAGACACATCCCATTTTGGCTTTGGCAAGGGAAGGTCTTACTTACTCAAACTGGCAGACTTCAAGAATGTTAATTAGGATACAGAAGAATGGAAAATGGTGCATACTGCCTACCGTGACCTGGCCAAGGCATTTGATACACTATCCCACATCAGGTATTATTGACAAACTCTTAGAAATAGGCATAAATCCATACATAACTCAATGGACTGCTGGTTGGATCACAGATAGGAAACAAGAAGTCAGGATCGGTGAGACCACCTCCACCAGAAAATCGATCACCAGCAGTGTACCCCAGGGCTTCATGTTGGTCCCACTCCTTCATAGGTAAGTACTAGGCTATCTGCCCAAGGGCATTTATAAGCCTAGCCAGAGTGTGTTGGCTTTTGCCACCCCCTTAGATTAGTTCCCTGTGCCTCTGACCAGCAGAGCCATTAGTTCCTTGCGCCTCTGTCCAGCAGAGCCACTGCAGTGATCCCCGGGGTAAATTTTCTGTTTCCCATCCATCCAAGGTTTCTCTTGAGTGCTAATGAGGGGCTCTGCCTGATGTATACTGGAATCGTGTTCCAAAGCATGGGGAGTCTCTGGGTCAGGAATCTATCCCTCCAGCACGTCCTATTTATCATTGTGGTAAGGTTTATATCCCTAGAGCGTGTGGCTCTCAGGGATTTGTTTTTTTGTAGGTGGAACATATCCATCAATTCTGGGTTGGACATGGCCTTGTATATCAAGCAGAGATCCCCTCTGAGTACGCGGTATGCAACAGAGTACAGCTGGTGTTTTTTTAGTTGGGCTGCATAGGTCATCTGTTTGAGGCCAGTAATCCTCTTGGCGAGGTACTATTGTGGTCTTTCCAGCTGTTGCAGGTGTCTTGTAAGGTACATCCCAAATGGGGCGTTGTATTCTATAATGGGTCTAATAAGTGATGAGTAGAGAGGCACAATAACCTCCTTTGTTCCGGATGTGACCCCTTTTGAGATTAGGTGGGCCATGTAGAAGGATTTTCTAATCACCTTGGCAATATGGTTATCACAACAGAGATTTCTATCTACCTGGATCCCCAGATCCCTTATTACTTTTTCTGTATTTCGGGGACTACCACCTATGTGGTAGTTCACGTGTACATGTTTTTTTCCAAAGGGGATGACTATGCAACTTTTTGGCATTCAGCTTGAGGCCGTGATTTTGACACTAGGTATCTGTCTCAGTGAGACCCTTCTAGAGGGTGTCTGTATCAGCCGGAGAATCAATTATGACCCCTAATTTGCAGTCTGCGAACTTGGTCAGTCAAAGTCCTCCTGTGCTTGCCTGTACCTCTGAGAAGTATATACCGAACAGGAGGGGCCCTAGGACTGAGCCCTGGGGGAACGCCACTTGTAACCAGTTTAGAGTCAGACCTAGAGTCTGCAACTCTCACCGTGTGGGTTCTGTCTGTGAGCCAATTTGCAACCCATCTTGTGACATAGGGGTTAATGTTTAGGTTGGTGAGTGTCTATAATACCAGAATGGGAAATGGTGTCAAAAGCCTTTGCGAGGTCTAGGTAAGGCTGTGTGGACCTCCTTACCCTCATCTAATGCCTTGGTAACTGTCTCAAAGAATTCCACCAGGTTTAGGAGGCATGATCTGCCCTTAAAGCCAAACTGGGTGGGGTCCAAAGTTTGGAGATTCCCAATGTCTCTGTTAATGAGTTCCATGATAATGTGTTCCATAGCCTTGCAGACCAGGCTATTCAGGCTTATAGGGCAATAGTTCCCGGGGTCTGTTGTGGCGCCATCTTTGTGGAGTGGGATAACTGTTGCGGTGTGCCACTCTGTGGGTACGTAGCCTGTAGAGAGGCTGAGTTTGAACAGTGTGTTTAGGTGAGGGGTTAGTTCATTTTGGAGCTCTTGTAAGACACAGCCTGGGACACTGTCTGGTCCCATTGAGGCTGTGTTTTTGGCTTTGGATAGGGCTGTTTTAACCTGCGTGTCGGTGATTGCCGGGGCCTTACATTCTTCTCGTATGGTTATGGGCCCTTTAGGGGGTGAGAGGGGTGTGAAGTTTGCACTGAACCTGTCTGCCAAAATGTTGGCAATATCAGTCAGTTCAGTGTATTTTGTGCCATTCTGCACAAACTCAGAGCAGATCTGAGAGTTTCCACTTAGGTTCTTGACATAGCTAAAGAACGCTTTGTGGTTATCTTTGGAGTCCTTGGCAATTTTTCTTTCGAAGCTAGCCTTGGATGATTTAATGAGGGATTGTAGTTTCTTGCTGATACTGATCAGAGATGTCTTTCCTTCTAGGGATTTTGCTCTCATCTGTACTAGTTTCCTCCTCCTATTGTAGAGCCTGTTTATGGCAGGGGTCCACCAGACTTGTTTCCTTTTCTTGGAGGAGTGAGTCTTGGTTTTACTTGGGATAGCACAATCCATGCATTCCTGCAGATGATCATAGAGTGCCTTTGTATAGGTTTCATCAGCTTGGAAAGCATTGCCCATTGGTGTGGGGGCTGTGAACCTTTCCACCCCGGTCTTAAGCAATGTGAAGTTTGCTTTTGAAAAGGTTTTCACAGTGGTTTCCTAGAATGGGGTTGGGGGTGGAATGTGAATATCCAGAGTGATTAGTCTATGGTCTGATCTAACCAGCAAGGGGTTGATGGCAGGTGTGGAACACGGGTCGCCCATGTTGGTGATGACCAGGTCCAATATGTTGTTCCATTGGGTGGGGGTGTTGACCAGTTGATCCAGGGCGTTCGAGTTTATAACTTCTAGGAAGCGTTGGGCAAGGGAGTAAGTACTTGAGTAGTTCTCCCAGTTAATCTTTGGGTAGTTGAAATCACTCAGTATTAGGGTGTTTGGTAGGACCTTCATATTTCCCAGTGTCTCCAGAAATGCGGAATAGGGGTCCTGGGTCATGGTGGGTGATCTGTAGCAAGCTACAATTTGGATTGCAGTTTTACCCATTGTTAGTTGCACTTGGATGATCTCTGATGCATCGTGCTGCACCACTAACCTGGAGGTGTGAGTATCCTTGATGAATATGGATACACCCCCTGGGAGCTATCATACATTCTCTTCATGACACTGGCATCCTGCAAGAGGGCCTAATAAAAACAAATGACTGAATTACCTAAACCATGGATTAAAACGCAATGCAAAGAAATGCATTATAGTACCCTTTGGGAAATTGTACACCAAGCAATACTCAATTACTCCAACAATAGAACACCCTTAAGATTTGACCCAGTAGTTAGGGATATAGGAACATATGTAGACAGAAATCTGGCATTTTGTTTTCTAGAGAAAATCCTGGGGGGGGGGGGGGCAGAAAACTGGATTCTTATGGCAGACATTGTTTATTTAACTGTCTTGTTCACTCCTGGATAGACTCTAATTTTTGGTCCTAAGAGTTTTGAGCCATTGTAGGGGGCAATAATAAAGGACATCTTAAAGTGCCCAGCAAAGTTGAAGAGGTGCATCCAGACATGTCTCATTTTATGCTGGTGCCTGCAGCTCTACAGGTGCTTCTGTCACATTAGAAATGAGGTGCATAGAGACCTTCAACAGGGGTTGAAGGGTGACCATCTGCAAGTCGACAGACTTCCTCTCCTCTACAGTGACCCAGAGAGAGATTTGGAATGCTCCTTGGTCAGATCCCTCTAGAAGTGTGCTACATGTGCTAAATAGTTCACCACCCTGACTGCAAAGGTTGCTGAAGCATATACTCAACTTCCCAAACCTGTCTAGTGGAGGAGACTTCCTTTCAGGGGGATGAACACTGGAAGTTTGGCAAGTTCCTTTTTGGTGGCCACTACCACTGTCATAGAACCAACAGCAGGACCCTTGCTCAATAAGGATGATCCTTTGGGGAAACAAGACATTTGCAGTTTTACATGGAACTGGTTCAGCCATATCCAGCTCCTTACATGCCTACTTAGAGATTAAATCTAACATCTCATCTACAGGAGGGACCAGTCAAGTAGCAGACAGTACAGATGCAAAATCACTGAGAAATACTCACTCCTCCTGGGATGGGGCTTCTGAGGACCACCCCTTTTTCAGTCTGAGCATTTCCAGGACTTCATCAAATGACACTTCACCAAGGGAGGGATGTGGGTGACCCCTCCCCCTCATCAAAGTCAGTATCTGCAGTTAAGGACTCCTGGTAGGAAATCAATGTGACTCCTTTTGAAAGCATGTTTCTAACAAAGCTCTCCAGAAGCTGAATGGGGATCCTCAATGTGGACGGACCCAAGACATTTAGGAGTTGGCTGTCCTGATGGGATAGAAAGAGTAGGCCCAGGACCCAGAGAACTCCTATAGTGGAGAGATGGATCCAAGCCTAAGAGGGAGGTCTGTTCCAAGGAATGAGAGAGCACAGGATAAGAGATTGCTTCTGTGGTAGATGTAGCTATCAACAAAGATTATTCATGAAGTCTTGTTTAGCTCCAGAGCTGAACTATCCGCAGTCAACACTGAGTGTAAAGGGCAGCTCTTAGAACCTCAGGATTGAGCCAGGCTCCCTGACTCCTAAACCAGCATACTGGCTCAGAGTTCCATCAGGGTCTAAGTCACATGGCATAAAACTGATCAGAGATGCAGCCAGAGCTGAAGAAGACCAGGTATATTTGGATAAAACACAGACTTATAACAGGGAACAACCAGATCCAACAGCCAAGAGTCAGAAAGATGGATCGAGGAAGGAGAAAAAAATCTGAGGAGGAGATGGGACCATGCCCTCAGCTGTGACTGAGGCCTAGGCTGGGAGTACCCTTAACTGGATTTTAGACTTGAGGAACTTCATCATTCTATCCACATCCACTTCAGACAGACTCCTGCAGGACCGGACTGAGCGAATTGAACAGAGTGAAGCAGCAGGGGAGGAAGGTCTGAATATATGATGGAGAGGCTTCTCCTGGAGGATGGGAGAATGCAGGTGAGACTGCTTCCTGTAAAAATTATGATTCTGGCAGGGAAGGAGTACCAGATCCAGTGAGCATAGGTTCCAATGTAAAATCTGAATCAGAAGGTTTGGAAATCTTAATCAAAAAGACAAGATGCCACCACAGGGAAGGTTTATTGCTAAAACACTATTTAAAAAATAATAAAAATTAAAATCCTGGACGAGCACTTTCAGCCTTTTAAGCCCTTCTTCAGATCCTAAATAACAAGTAATCAGTTCCTCATTTTCAAAATGTAATCAGCCAATGAAATTTCACCTTTGCTGCCACTACCCCCACAGCATGGGCTTCAAAGAGGTTATACCATTCAGACCCAGGGGTTGGTCAGCTTGCAAGTCAGCTATTCACCTTGTCTATTATTTCTGTTTTGTTTACAATATATCCACCCCTCAAGTCATCCAGTATTAATTCCAATGCAAAGAAATATTTGTGCCCTGGATTTGATATTATATGTTGTGAGAGTGCATTATATTTCTTATGTCACTTAAATGATAAAGAATCCATTCCTTGAAGCATCGATTTGTCTTGCCAACATAAAAAACCTGACAGCTGGCCAGGTATAGCAAGTTCTTGCTACTGCAGTCCGCATAATTATTCAACCTATAAGTTCTATTTGTGATAGGATGTATGGATGAATTATTGCTGTTAATAAAAGTACAACCCTTGCATTTCCTGGATGGGAAAGTGCCCTTCCTGACACTCATATGTTTTTGAACATTCCCATTTTTATAGCAAAGCAACCTCTTCAAGTTCTTCTTGTTTTTAAAACAGAAGTGTGGAGTCTCACCTAGTACTCCTTCAAATCATCGTCCATGGTCAGATTACGCAAATTCTTTCATACACTATCACATATCTCAGGAATATCACTACTATACATCAGTAAACATCTGAGGTAATTTGTTTCTTCTGAATGATTCAAATCTGTTGACTTCAAATCATCTAATCTCCTCCTCTTAGAGAAGTAGGGTCATCCTTTAGTTCTCAGTTTTTCGTCTCTCTGACAGTATGGCTCATGTCCCTGCCCTTTTAGCCTTTTTGCTTTAAAACATTCCAGGAGCTGTTTAGATTCATACTCAAATGCCTCTTCTTCTGTACATACTCTAAATGTATGTAAAAGTTGTCCCTTCACAAAATGTGAATAGATGTGCTGTGGGTATATACTAGGATCTGTGGAGATGATGATTCCTCCAGCAGTCCTTTCTATGTACTCTGGTATGAACCCCTGTCATTGTTGATCAAATTAACATCAAAAAAATCTATTGTTGTGGATGTGTGTACTTCAAAATCCAAAAAAGATGTTATAGATTTTAAATATCTCACAAAGTCAGACAAGGCTTGTTCATCACCTCTCCACATAAGAAAAATATCATCCACAAACCGGCCATAGTATATTATATTACTTTTCCATGGGTTAGGCTCATTAAATCTAAATTCATGTTCCCATTTGGCCATCACTATATTGGAGTAGCTATGGGCACACAAGGTGCCCATAGCTACCCTCCATTCCTGCCAATAGTATTCTCCTGCATATAGGAAAATGTTGTTGTTCAATGAGTTCCAATAATGTGCATAACATTATTGCTGTGTTAGAATCAACTATTCCACTAGATTCCATACACTCTGACCACTCTAATGCCATGTTCATTGGGAATAACAGTGAAAAAATTCTTCTCATCCATTGTGGCCATTACCAAATTCACCATGTTTTTAAGTGGATGTATTTTTCGAAGAGTGATTCCAGAAAATGGATAAGTCCAAGGATACCTGTAATCAATGGCCTACCCAAAATACATATAAACATGAATGACCCACCCCTTTTGTCTGATAGTATCAGGTGAAGAATGGGCACAGAACCTGTTATTTTTGCTGAACACAAATTGAAGATGTTACTTCATAATGCAGTTGCAGTATTGAGACACTTCCCATTTTCTGCACAAATTGGAATTTGTTCATCCAAAAGGCAGCCCCCCCAACAATAAATGCACTTGATATGTACATCTGAGTTGGGGATCTTGTGGCCACAGGTCACACATTTCTTAAATCTTGAAGGTTTATCAGGTATTGTAAACTAATTAACAGACAAAAATTATACTTATGTATGTATCATACCTCTGCATCTGTGTTGTCTGTTTTTGTCCTTCCTCAACAGATGGGACTCGTATCAGACATCGGATCCATCCTCAGCCACTTTGAAAGAGTTCAGGCTCCAAAGCTTGAGCTGATCCCCTAAACCATAATCCCTGTCTTATCCTAAGTTACCTCAGATCAAGTTTGCCCTCTATTCAGTTATCCACAACAATACAAAGTAGTCAGCCACTAAATTTCTGAGGCAAAAGAGTAAGGTATTACTAACGAGTAGAAATGTTGAAGAAAACAGAGAAGAAAGATTCTGGAGCCCACACAGCAAGACCATTAAGGAATATCTCTCATGACATACTGAGACAATCAAAAGAGCAGGGGACTGGAGGGGTGGGAAGCTGAAGGATGAACACAGTCAACGCAGATGGCAAATATATAACTATAATATCTGATGTCTTTTTCATCCTTTTCTCAACTGATGGGATAGAGCCCCGAGCTACAGTAGTCTTGGTTGGTCCTTAAGGAAGGATATTCCAGAGAACAACGGAGCCAAAAGCTGCTCTATTGCTAGATAAAATGTCAACTTAAAATGAGATATAAAGGTATGAAGGGTACATGCAAGGTCACAAGGGGGAATAGGGTCCTTAATACGTGGCCAAGCAACAGTTTTCCTTTAAGAAATGCTTTGTGCAATTTTAAGGAAGCGAGAGAAGAATTCTTTTCAGTTAAGTGAAAATTTCATATTGCAGCTAGCTGTACCTTAACTGTCAAATAACGAGCCCTATTATTGAAAATGGAGGTCAGAAAATCAAGAATAGCTAGAACTGGTGCTGAAACGGCATCTTTCAGCATCTAGATGTCTCTGTTGGGCCCAGATCAAAAATATTTTCCACTTGTTCATGTAAAGCTTCCTGGTAGAGGCTTTCTGGGATGACATAAGAATGTGGTGAATGGGGGAAGAAAGCCTGGAGTTCCTATCCATCTCTTAAGGTGGACAAACCACACAGTCAGCATGAGATATTTCATGTCTGGGAGAGGCAGGCTGGAGAGGTGAGACAGAAGGTCCTGAAGGGGATCCAGCTCCCAGGGATGGTGAACCAGGTGAGCCCACAGGAACAAAAAACACACTTACTGAGTCTAGAATGGTACAATGAGGATACACTTTCTCTTCCTCCATAATGCTTTCTGAATTAACTTGGGGATGCAAGGAGCTGAAGGGAAGGCATATAGTACACTGGAGGGCCAATCATGAATTACTCTCTCTGTGACTCCCCTTCTGGGGCAATTAGGACAAGGTACCTGCTGCACTTGGTATTGAGGGGGGAAAGCAAAAATATTGCAGCTTGCTTTACCCAATCAGCAAATATCATTTTCACAGCTGATTGATTGAGCAACCTCTCATGAGAGAGAAAGAAAAAGAAAGATGCTCAGTTTGTCTACTATCACATTGATTTTCCCCAGAATGTGTGCTGCCAAGAAAAAGCAGTCAGCAGAGATATCCCATTGCCAAACTCTCATTGCCTACCCACATAGTGGGTAGGATCGGGTTCCCTCCTATTTGTTGATATACCACACCACAGACAAGCTGTCTGTCTGAATAGCAATCATCCTTAGAAAGAGAATATCTAAAAAAGCCTGCAACAATAGAACTACTCTCATTTCTAGGATGTTGATATGAAGACTGGTGCCATGGATGGTCCTTCCCAAATAATGCCACCATTTGGGAGGCATCCTCAGTCAATGTGGTCTTAGGCATGGTCAGTGAAAAAGGATGGCCCTGATTGACTTCTTGTGCATGTATCCATCATGCTATGTGATTGCCTGCAGACATTTGTGATATGAATGTGTGCCATCAGTGGATGGTGCCTGATGGACCATTGTACCTCTATAGTCCACTGTAACACTCATGTGAAAGTGTGCCAAAGGTACTAGTTCTCTCAATGCTAACAGTGACCCCTGTAGTTGTAAAATTAATTTGGCAGGAGATGAATGAAGAGAAAGAAGGTGGAATGCTCATTTTTGTAAAGTGTCCACTCTTATCTATGGTAGAGTTGCTATTTGTGATCAGGTATCTAGATAGTCACCAATGAAATCCAAGGATTACATAGGACAGAGCTGTGATTTGTTGGGGTTTACAGTAGTACCTAATTGGAGACATATGTGGAGCAAGTAGACCCTGGCTTGAATGAGTAGAGGCCTGCTGGAAGCAGACAGCTGCCAGTTGTCTAGATAAGGAAACACCCAGAATTTGTGCAGTCTCAGGTGAGCCACAACCACTGCCATGCATTTGAACACCCTGGGGTTGTGGCGAGACCAAAGGGCAGTGTTCTCAACTGGAATTGACTGGCTCCCAGCCAGTAGTGCAGATATTTCCTGGATTGCCTGTACATTCTGATATGGTAGTATGCATCCTTGAGATCTGTGGAGCAGATCCAATCATCCTTCCTTAGTATCCTTAGTTGTGGTAGGATGGACTGAACTGTGACCATTCAGAACTTCAAATGCTTTATGTAGTGATTCAGACTGCTGAGATCCAAAATTGATCTGAGGTCCTGTGTGTTTTTTGGCACTAAGAAGAATCTTGAGTAAGTTCTGGATCCTTGTGGATCTGGGAGGACCGGCTGAATGGCTCTTTTCCTCAGTAGCTTTTCTATTTCTATAGCTGCTGCTTTCCTCTGACTGGGAGGAATATCTGGGTTTCTTTTGTTGCATTTTTGGGAAAGAAAGGAAAATGGTATGCAATAACCTCTGGATACTATACTCTACACCCAAGTGTCTTTGGTAATAGCTGTTCAGGCTTCTGAATGTAGATAAGGGCCCCCCCACCTGCTTCCAGAGTGCAGCAGTAGGGTAACCCTTCAGGTACACAGAAAAAGATTCTCAGAGGGAACCTCTAAATCCTTGATTTTGTAGGCCACCTCTGCTGCATTAGAGTTTCCCCTTCTGCTATGAGGGGTCCATCTCCATATGTGCCCTGGGGAGAACCTTGTGATTTTCTTCACTACATTTTTCCGCCACCTCTATGGTTTTCGAATAAGATCCTTTGAAAGGTAGAAAAATGGATTTCAGTAGCAAACAAAGTCTTCTCATCTTGTTCACTTCTGGAGATAGTTTCCTTTACCGTGGGGGCATACAATGTGGTTCCATCAAAGGAAGCATTACTGAAAGAAGACTTGAAAGGTTCTGCAAAGTCACAAAAGTGCATCTAGGCATGTTTCTGATGGTTGTACCAGAACACGCTGTTCTAGCTGCTCCGTCTAAGGCATGAGAAATCAACTTCATGGAAGCAGTGGATAGTGACTGAAGGGTGGCCATTTGCAAAGAAACTTTTGGTCCTCCACAGACTTGGACCTGGAGAGGGTATTGGAAAACTGATCAACTCTGTCTAAAATCTTGTCACATATGCCAGATAATTCAGAGACCTGAATGTGAAGGTCTCTGATGCATAGATATGCTTTTCATATCTGTCCAACTTCCTAGATTCCCTATCAGGGGATAGACAGAAGAACTCTGTTCCACAGGTTCTTTCTCAGTGGCTGCTGCAACCACCATAGCATCCACTGGGGACCCCTGCTGCAATAAGCCCTATCCTTAGGTGCTACAAGGTACTTATCAGGGCATTTGGGAATGGGATCCATGAGATTTGGAGCCTTCATGGTCCAGTGGAAGATAAGGTCTGACATTCATCCAACAGGGGCAACCCAAGTCATAAGCTGAACCAGTTCTGAAAGTCTCCAGAAACACTGACTCCTTTTGGGAAGCGGGATAGAAGACCAGCCACCTTTCTGTCTCAGCTGTCTGAGTGTTTCAACAAATTACATATCTTCAAGTGGTGATCTGGAGGACCCTTCTCCTTCATAAAAGTCATCTTCTTTGGTTAAAGACTCTTGTGGAGAGTCTAGGTGTCTCCTCTTACATGTCCACTTCTGAGATGGTTCTTCTTTGGGAGGCACTGGACAGAAATCAGAAGTGCCAGCTGAGTTCTGGATGAGAACAGTCTTGAGGTTTGACCAGACTGGCTGTCCCGATGGGACAGGATGAAAAGACCTATATTCCAGAGAAGACAGTTGAGTTTGGAGTTGACCCAAGGGGGGCATGGATGTCTTTCTTTGAAGAGAGATCTCTCTCCACTACCTTGAAAGCTAAAAGGGAGCCAAACCTAGCTAACACTGCATTCAAAGAACCATGTGAATGATTAAATCTGATCCCCTGGTGACAGCCTCAAAGCAGAGTTTGCTGTCTAGAGCCAAGGCTGGCTCCAAGAACATTGGAGTTGATCCCAGTTCCCTGGATCTGGTGCCAACACTATGGCTCTGAGATCCATCTGGATCCGACAAGTTTGGAACCATCTGGATTAAAGAAGGTATCAGAGTTGAAGACAGCCAAGTCTTCTGATCTGATAAAGAAATACTTGGATGTTTTGGGTTCAAAAGCTCCAACACCACTAGATGGATCGAAGTAGGAGTCAGAGGTTGGGTATCGTTAGTAGGAAGGCTCACGTTTCCGATGGAAGACATAGCTGGAATAACACATAAATGTATCTGGGTTCTGAGAAACTTTCTCATCATTGTATCCAGATCTGCTTCAGATAAGCTCCTAGATGACAAAGGAGGATGAAGTGGAAGGTGGATGGGAAACTCTTTCATAAGTGTCCTGCAGAAAAGGAGAACCTCGATGCTTCTGGTTTTCAAGAGAACCTAGCAAGAACTTGGTGACTTTAGCTTAGAATAGGTTGGATCCAAATGGGAGGACAGATCCAAAGTCTTCAATTTTGTGAGAGTCAGACGCATGGAGGGGGATGGTTCTGACATCTTAGGAATCAGGTAGGGTGGACTGGGGCCAGAAGTCATTGCAGGAAGAGAGCCATCAAAGGATCACTTCCTCGAATTATTGTGTTTGTCCTGAGCCTCTCCTGATTATTTCTCAGAGGATGAGGAATAAAAAAAGAGAAATGTACAGAATTGTTTAAGAAACTAGTAATTCCATTTATCGCACTATCCCACACTCAAGCTAGCTGTGAACATGTCTTATCGCTGAAGCAGCAAACAAGATCTGATGTAACTTAGGAGAAGAGAAGTATTATGGGTAAAGGCAGGAGCTCGAGCTATGGAACCTAAAGTCTTTCAAAGTGGTCGAGGGCACATCAGAGACATCAGCTGAGGAAAGGATAAAAAAGACAACATCAAACGACTGCAAACCTACAAACTCAAAGTATGCACTACAATGAACTACACAAAAAATATTATAAAACTATGTTAAGTAAAGTTTCTAACTTGAAATTTGGGATAGAGTCCCAACAGGCAACAAACAGAACAAAGAGATTATTATATATATATTTTTGGCAAGGTAAGGGAAGGTAAACATGGAAAGAGAAACAAGAAAACAAGAACAGAGGCAGAGATCAGTAGTGAAAAATGTGACTTACCTCAAATCTGCACCTGAGCAAAGGAGACTGCGTCCATAGTAAATGAGTGGCAAACAAGATCTGAGGTAACTCTCTCCTTGCAGTGGGTTAGAGATAAGTGGAGGAGCCTGAGCACTGGATCTAAAATCTGAGAGTGGCCAAAGTCAGATTAGAGATGGATCTGATAACCCAACCATTGAGAAATGGATGGGCGAGATAACATTAGATCCTATTATTAAATCATGGATATAAAATATCATCTCTAACAACATAACCAAAGTATTTTCTCATCTTTCTTTAATTGGTGGAGAAAAAAGAACAGTTGTGTAAGTAAACTTTTCACAGCAGTAGATGTTTAAATGATCACTGCTGTGGTAGCCTAAGCTAAGAGTAATTTCCTGCATAAGATACAACAGCCAGTCAAGCAGCTTCCAAAGCTTTAGGGCAGCCCATCAGAGCTTTCAAGACAACCGGAAGATGGAGAACATTACTTGAAAATGAAAAATACATGTCCACACCCTGGCATAAAAAAAAAAAAAAAACGGGGATATGGAGGGCAGAATAGGCCGCCACAGCAGTGATCATATGAACATGTTGCATAACACAACTGTACTATGTTCTTTATATCGATCACTGTTGCAGTAGCCAAAGCTATATGGTTAGATTACCATAGCTAAGAACAACTGGGAAGTGGAAGTCAAAGGGTTTAGGAGCCCTGGAGAATGTTTCTAGCACAGCCTGTCCTAGACCTGAACAAGGAATCTAGTTTACAGTGCTTTATAAAAGTATGTACAAAGGACCAAGTTGCTACACCTAGAATACTTCAAGTCCAACCTTTTCTAAAAATCCATAGATGAAACCAACATCATGGTAGTTCATAGGTTCATACTAGGCTATCTGCCCTAGGGCATTTATAAGCCTAGCCAGAATGTGTTTGGCTTTCGCTACCCATTTTAAATTTATTTTGCTATGCCCTTTTTCGAGGTTAGTATACTGTGCCTCTAACAGTGACACAGAAGTGATACCCGGGGTAAACCTACGATCTTCCATCCACACATCAAGATTCCTCTTGAATAGAGTCAATGAGGGACTCTGCCTAACCTGGACTGGGATTTTATTCCAGAGTGAAGGGAGCCTCTGGGTTATGAATCTGTCCCTCCAGCATGTCCTATTTATTTCAGTGCTGAGGTTCAAGTCTCTCGAGCGCATAGCTCGATGGGATTTGGATTTTCTGAGGTGCAGCATGTCCATTAATTCCGGGTTGGACATGGCTTTATACGTCAGGCACAGATCGCCTCTGAACAGGCGGTATGCCCCTGAGTAGAGCTGGAGTTTCTTTAACCGGGCAGCATATGGCATCTGTTTGAGCCCTTTGATCCTCTTGGTGAGGTACTTTTGGGGTCTTTCCAGTTGCTGCAGGTGTCTGGTAAGGTACATCCCAAAAGGGGCATTGTATTCAATTATGGGCCTGATGAGGGATGAGTAAAGAGGCACGATGACCTCCCCTGATCTAGATGTGAATCCCTTCATGATTAGGGTGGGCTATATAAAATGTTTTTCTAACCACTTTGGCCACGTGGTTGTCAAATGAGAGATTGCTATCAACTTGGGTCCCCAGGTCCCTAATTACTTCTTCTGTACTTAATGGATTACCACCTATATGGTAATTTGTGGGCACTTTGTTTTTGCCAAAGGGAAGACTATACACTTTTGGCATTTAGCTTGAGGCCATGGCTCTGGCACCAGTTGTCTGTTTCTATGAGGCCCTTTTGGAGGATGCTTGTGTCGGCTGGAGAGTCGATTATGGCGCCCAGTTTGCAGTCATCTGCGAACTTGGTCAGCCACAGTCCTTCCATGTTGGCCTGTACCTCCAAGAAATATATACCGAACAAGAGAGGTCCCAGGACTGAGCCTTGTGGGACACCACTTGTAACTGGTTTGGAGTCTGACATGGCTCCAGCAATTCTAACCATGTGGGTTCGGTCCTTGAGCCAGTTTGCAATCCATCTTGTGACATAGGGGTTTATATTTAAGCTGGTGAGCTTATCTATAATGCCAGAGTGGGGTATTGTATCGAAGGCTTTTGCGAGGTCCAGGTAGGCTGTGTGGACCACCTTCCCCTCGTCAATGGCCTTGGTGACTGTTTCAAAGAAATCAACCAGGTTTAAGAGGCAGGATCTGCCCTTAAAGCCGAACTGGGCAGGATCCAGTGTCTGTAGGTCCCCAATATCTTTATTTATGAAGTCCATGATGATCCTTTCCATAGCTTTGCAGACCAAGCTAGTCAGGCTTATGGGGCAATAGTTTCCAGGATCCGTTCAGGCACCACTTTTATGGAGAGGGACCACTGTTGCTGTACGCCACTCTTTGGGCACATATCCTGTAGTAAGGCTGAGATTGAACAGTAGTTTTATGTTTGGGTTTAGCTCTTCTTGGAGTTAATGTAGGACGCAGCCCGGGACACCGTCTGGTCCCATTGACGCTGTGTTTTTTGCTTTGGAGAGGGCGGCTCTTACCTGAGCATCTGAGATGTCAGGGGGGCAGCACTCTGCTGGGATAGATATTTGCCCTTTTGGTGGGGGGGGGGGGGGAGTTTGCGCTGAACCTGTCAGCTAGGATGTTGGCAATGTCTGTGGGTTCAGCATATTATTTGTCATTTTGGACTAATTCTGAGCATATCTGGGAATTACCACCCAGGTTCCTAACATAACTAAAGAAAGCCTTGTGATTATCCTTAGCGTCCTGTGCAATTTTTCTCTCGAAGCTGGCCTTAGACAATTTTATGAGTGCCCGTAGTTTTTTGCTAATACTGATCAGTGATGCCTTCCCTTTTTTGGGATTTTGCTCTATCATTTAGTAGCTTCCTCCTTCTATTGTATAGTTTGTTTATGGCTGGGATCCACCAGACAGGACGTCTGCCTTTGGAGGATTGGGTCTTGGTTTTATATGGGATTGCATGATCCATGCATTCCTGAAGGTGTTCATAGAATGTGTTTATAAAGGATTCCGAGGTCTGGGCCGTATTTTCCACAGGCCCAGGGGCTTTGAAGGATTCCACCTCGGTTTTGAGGAGTGTGAAATTTGCTTTAGAGAAGTTTTCACTGTGGTTTTCTGGGCAGGGGGTGGGGTCGGGATGTGAATATCCAGTAAGATTAGTTTATGGTCTGATCTTACCAGTGAAGGATACACTTCTGGTCTGGAGCATAGAGTCCCCATGTTGGTGATGATCAGGTCCAGTATGTTTTCCCCTCTTGTGGGAGTGGTAACAAGTTGTTCCATAGCATTTGAGTTTATAAATTGTAGGAATCTTTGGGCTAGGGTGTTGGAGCTAGAGTAATGCTCCCAGTCTATGTTTGGGTAGTTGAAGTCGCCCAGTATAATAGTGTTTGGAGAGACCTTCATATTTTCCAGTGTTCTCAGGAAGGCCGAGTGGGGTTCCTGGGTTTGGGAGGGTGGTCTGTAGCAGGCTATAAACTGGAAGGCAGTTTTACCCACTGTTAGTTGCACATGGATAGTCTCTAATGCTTCGTGTTTTGCTACCAACCTGGAGATGTGGGTATCTTTGATGAATATCGATACTCCCCCTCCTTTTGTGGTTCGATCCAAGTTTTGGGGCCGAAAAGCATGGTATGAGGTATAACCTGGTAATGCTGGGGTGCTCTCGGGAGCCCTGAACCAGGTTTCTGTTACTGCACAGATATCGATGTTCTCCATGCTAAGGAGAGTTTCGAGTGCATGCATCTTGAGGTTTAGACTTCTGGCGTTGAGTAGCATTACTCTTAGTTTCTTATCCCTTGTGATACCTATGGAGGTGGGTTTGTCTTTGAGCCTTGCCTAAAAAGGCACTATGGGGGTAGCAAGAGCCTTTGCCAATATCCGAAGCCCAGGGGTGACGGGTGCAAGCCATCCCTAGCGAAGCATCGTGGCTTGTCGAGCACATCATCCCAAGCTGACAGGCACTGGATCCCCTTTGAATGACACCAGTACTTAAGCCAATTGTTGAAATTGATCATCTTGTCTTCATATTGTGGCATCATTCTTGGTGAGGGTAAGATGCTACTCAAGGTCAGGGTCATACCGGCCTGGGCTACATGCTCAGAGAGCTCCTTTATGTCTCTTTTCATGTAGTCCAGGGAGGTACGTCTCAGGTCATTCACACCAGCATGGACAATGACTGAGTCATATTTGTACTTGCCTTGGAGTGACCTGAGTGCTTGTGTTATGTGGCAGATCCTAGCGCCTGACAGGCTGCTCACCGTAACCCTCTCCTTGTTCAGCCTGGTGAGCGGGACATCAGTGTGCCTGCCGATAGAGTCACCTATTACAAGTGTATCAGGTGTGCTGTTTAGTCTTAAGGGCTGTGACTGTTCGGCACACTGGCTTTGTGAGATGTGTTGCACGTGTTTTGTTTTGGGGTAGCGGTTGCTTGGGTGTCTGCTTTGGAGGTCTCTGCTGCTTAGGGCAGATCTTTATTTAGAGCCTTCGAGTATGTTTTTGTGTGATTATGTGTTTGGTTTGCTGTCGTGGTAGGTCTATGTGAGACTGGAATTGTAGTGAGTGTGGTTTCCTTCTCCTCCTGACTGGTTATGCCAGTACTGAGTTGAGAGAGCTTAGCCTCCAGTTTGGCTATATGGTTGCATCTCTCACATGGGTTGGAATTTGTTGGGAGGAGGAGAGGGTTGTCTGTGTACATGAGGCAGTTGTAACATTGGCTCAAGATTCCCAGACTCACCAGCTGGACCGGAGAGGAGATTGACAACTGACCTTTGGACATGCTAGAATAATATTGGGAATTCCTTAATTGAAAACAAGGGCCAGTGGGGAGTGAGGGTGTAGTGCTTTTAATTTTTAGTGCTGACTTATATAATTGCTTTAGTGAGCAAGTGCCAGGTAACTTAAGTGCAATGTGTTACAGGTAACTTAAATGCAAAAACGACAAAAAGTAACTTTCTTTCAAGTGAAACAAGGAAATAAGTACAGTAAGCAATGCAGATATCACTAGTGATCCACAGAAGCGCAGAGAAGCCACGTATTAGGTGGAATTAGCGTTCCAGGGAAATAACAAGCAAACAAACTACAAGCATATAAACAAAGCTAGATTCAGCAGGCCTGGATCTAGTCTATGCTACAGCAAACAAGGTGTACCAATTTCAGTAAGATACAGTTCAAATATTCAGGCACTATAAACCTTTAACCAGAAATTCCCAGCTCAGAAGGGCAGAGTCCAGCCTCTTCTCCCACAAGAGTGCAGACCACGAACCTTCTTAATGTAAAATAACTGGCCTGAAGCCCAAGTGCTTAAACCAGAACTAATACACTTTAAGAATAACAGACACTGGGCTCTCAATCAGCAGTTCCCAACTTAGGATGAAAGCTACCTGTCCTGCCACCACAGTGCATGCCACAAACCTTCCTAATGTAAAACAACTGGTCTGAAGCCCAAGTGCTTAATGCAAAAGACTTAGAATGATAGCTACACTTTAATCAAGTTACTACCAAGCAGTAATAAATACAATTCAATACTTTAGAGAATGCCTGGATTAGTGCTCAAGTTACACAAACAAAGCTAGATCCAGCAGGCCCGAATCCAGTCTATGCCACAGCAAACAAGGCGCACCAACTTCAGTAAGAAGCAGTTCAGATATGCATGCACTATAAGCCTTTAACCAGAAATTCCCAGCTTAGAAGGGCAGAGTCCAGCCTCTCCTCCCACAAGAGTGCAGACCACGAACCCTCTTAATGTAAAATAACTGGCCTGAAAGCCCAAGTGCTTAAACCAGAATTAATACACTTTTAGAATAACAGACACTGAGCCCTCAATCAGCAGTTCCCAACCTAGAAGGATGTAAGCTACCTGTTCTGCCACTACAGTGCAGACCACAAACCTTCTCAGTGCAAAACAACTGGTCCGAAGCCCAAGTGTTTAAACCTAAAGGCTTAGAATGAGTTACACCAAGCAGTAATAAATACAATTGAGTACTTTTAAGATGATGCAAAAGTAAAAAAGTAGGTAGAAACACAAGTACAGTAAAAGCAGATGATTTTTTTTTTTCTGAATAAGTGCTGAGATCAAAGAAACAGATTTGAGTGCTGACGGGCTTGCAGGTCGTAGGTCCCCAATATCTTTATTTATGAGGTCCATGATGATCCTTTCCATAGCTTTGCAGACCAAGCTAGTCAGGCTTATGGGGCAATAGTTTCCAGGATCCGTTGAGGCACCACTTTTATGGAGAGGGACCACTGTTGCTGTACGCCACTCTTTGGGCACATATCCTGTAGTAAGGCTGAGATTGAACAGTAGTTTTATGTTTGGGTTTAGCTCTTCTTGGAGTTAATGTAGGACGCAGCCCGACACCGTCTGGTCCCATTGACGCTGTGTTTTTTGCTTTGGAGAGGGCGGCTCTTACCTGAGCATCTGAGATGTCAGGGGGCAGCACTCTGCTGGGATAGATATTTGCCATTTTGGTGGGGAGGGTGGGGAGAAGTTTGCGCTGAACCTGTCAGCTAGGATGTTGGCAATGTCTGTGGGTTCAGCATATTATTTGTCATTTTGGACTAATTCTGAGCATATCTGGGAATTACCACCCAGGTTCCTAACATAGCTAAAGAAAGCCTTGTGATTATCCTTAGCGTCCTGTGCAATTTTTCTCGGCTGGCCTTAGACAATTTTATGAGTGCCCGTAGTTTTTTGCTAATACTGATCAGTGATGCCTTCCCTTTTTTGGGATTTTGCTCTATCATTTAGTAGCTTCCTCCTTCTATTGTATAGTTTGTTTATGGCTGGGATCCACCAGACAGGACGCCTGCCTTTGGAGGATTGGGTCTTGGTTTTATATGGGATTGCATGATCCATGCATTCCTGAAGGTGTTCATAGAATGTGTTTATAAAGGATTCCGAGGTCTGGGCCGTATTTTCCACAGGCCCAGGGGCTTTGAAGGATTCCACCTCGGTTTTGAGGAGTGTGAAATTTGCTTTAGAGAAGTTTTCACTGTGGTTTTCTGGGCAGGGGGTGGGGTCGGGATGTGAATATCCAGTAAGATTAGTTTATGGTCTGATCTTACCAGTGAAGGATACACTTCTGGTCTGGAGCATAGAGTCCCCATGTTGGTGATGATCAGGTCCAGTATGTTTTCCCCTCTTGTGGGAGTGGTAACAAGTTGTTCCATAGCATTTGAGTTTATAAATTGTAGGAATCTTTGGGCTAGGTGTTGGAGCTAGAGTAATGCTCCCAGTCTATGTTTGGGTAGTTGAAGTCGCCCAGTATAATAGTGTTTGGAGAGACCTTCATATTTTCCAGTGTTCTCAGGAAGGCCGAGTGGGGTTCCTGGGTTTGGGAGGGTGGTCTGTAGCAGGCTATAAACTGGAAGGCAGTTTTACCCACTGTTAGTTGCACATGGATAGTCTCTAATGCTTCGTGTTTTGCTACCAACCTGGAGATGTGGGTATCTTTGATGAATATCGATACTCCCCCTCCTTTTGTGGTTCGATCCAAGTTTTGGGGCCGAAAAGCATGGTATGAGGTATAACCTGGTAATGCTGGGGTGCTCTCGGGAGCCCTGAACCAGGTTTCTGTTACTGCACAGATATCGATGTTCTCCATGCCAAGGAGAGTTTCGAGTGCATGCATCTTGAGGTTTAGACTTCTGGCGTTGAGTAGCATTACTCTTAGTTTCTTATCCCTTGTGATACCTATGGAGGTGGGTTTGTCTTTTGAGCCTTGCCTAAAAAAGGCACTATGGGGGTAGCAAGAGCCTTTGCCAATATCCGAAAGCCCAGGGGTGACGGGTGCAAGCCATCCCTAGCGAAGCATCGTGGCTTGTCGAGCACATCATCCCAAGCTGACAGGCACTGGATCCCCTTTGAATGACACCAGTACTTAAGCCAATTGTTGAAATTGATCATCTTGTCTTCATATTGTGGCATCATTCTTGGTGAGGGTAAGATGCTACTCAAGGTCAGGGTCATACCGGCCTGGGCTACATGCTCAGAGAGCTCCTTTATGTCTCTTTTCATGTAGTCCAGGGAGGTACGTCTCAGGTCATTCACACC
The DNA here is from genome assembly GCF_019279795.1 of Protopterus annectens. Taxonomy (NCBI): domain Eukaryota; kingdom Metazoa; phylum Chordata; order Ceratodontiformes; family Protopteridae; genus Protopterus; species Protopterus annectens. The sequence goes on from NC_056749.1 coordinate 363,266,699, forward strand.
AGCATGGACAATGACTGAGTCATATTTGTACTTGCCTTGGAGTGACCTGAGTGCTTGTGTTATGTGGCAGATCCTAGCGCCTGACAGGCTGCTCACCGTAACCCTCTCCTTGTTCAGCCTGCTGAGCGCGACCTCAGTGTCCCTGCCGATAGAGTCACCTATTACAAGTGTATCAGGTGTGCTGTTTAGTCTTAAGGGCTGTGACTGTTCGCACACTGGCTTTGTGAGATGTGTTGCACGTGTTTTGTTTTGGGGTAGCGGTTGCTTGGGTGTCTGCTTTGAGGTCTCTGCTGCTTAGGCAGATCTTTATTTAGAGCCTTCGAGTATGTTTTGTGTGATTATGTGTTTGGTTTGCTGTCGTGGTAGGTCTATGTGAGACTGGAATTGTAGTGAGTGTGGTTTCCTTCTCCTCCTGACTGGTTATGCCAGTACTGAGTTGAGAGAGCTTAGCCTCCAGTTTGGCTATATGGTTGCATCTCTCACATGGGTTGGAATTTGTTGGGAGGAGGAGAGGGTTGTCTGTGTACATGAGGCAGTTGTAACATTGGCTCAAGATTCCCAGACTCACCAGCTGGACCGGAGAGGAGATTGACAACTGACCTTTGGACATGCTAGAATAATATTGGGAATTCCTTAATTGAAAACAAGGGCCAGTGGGGAGTGAGGGTGTAGTGCTTTTAATTTTTAGTGCTGACTTATATAATTGCTTTAGTGAGCAAGTGCCAGGTAACTTAAGTGCAATGTGTTACAGGTAACTTAAATGCAAAACGACAAAAAGTAACTTTCTTTCAAGTGAAACAAGGAAATAAGTACAGTAAGCAATGCAGATATCACTAGTGATCCACAGAAGCGCAGAGAAGCCACGTATTAGGTGGAATTAGCGTTCCAGGGAAATAACAAGCAAACAAACTACAAGCATATAAACAAAGCTAGATTCAGCAGGCCTGGATCTAGTCTATGCTACAGCAAACAAGGTGTACCAATTTCAGTAAGATACAGTTCAAATATTCAGGCACTATAAACCTTTAACCAGAAATTCCCAGCTCAGAAGGGCAGAGTCCAGCCTCTTCTCCCACAAGAGTGCAGACCACGAACCTTCTTAATGTAAAATAACTGGCCTGAAGCCCAAGTGCTTAAACCAGAACTAATACACTTTAAGAATAACAGACACTGGGCTCTCAATCAGCAGTTCCCAACTTAGGATGAAAGCTACCTGTCCTGCCACCACAGTGCATGCCACAAACCTTCCTAATGTAAAACAACTGGTCTGAAGCCCAAGTGCTTAATCCAAAAGACTTAGAATGATAGCTACACTTTAATCAAGTTACTACCAAGCAGTAATAAATACAATTCAATACTTTAGAGAATGCCTGGATTAGTGCTCAAGTTACACAAACAAAGCTAGATCCAGCAGGCCCGAATCCAGTCTATGCCACAGCAAACAAGGCGCACCAACTTCAGTAAGAAGCAGTTCAGATATGCATGCACTATAAGCCTTTAACCAGAAATTCCCAGCTTAGAAGGGCAGAGTCCAGCCTCTCCTCCCACAAGAGTGCAGACCACGAACCCTCTTAATGTAAAATAACTGGCCTGAAAGCCCAAGTGCTTAAACCAGAATTAATACACTTTTAGAATAACAGACACTGAGCCCTCAATCAGCAGTTCCCAACCTAGAAGGATGTAAGCTACCTGTTCTGCCACTACAGTGCAGACCACAAACCTTCTCAGTGCAAAACAACTGGTCCGAAGCCCAAGTGTTTAAACCTAAAGGCTTAGAATGAGTTACACCAAGCAGTAATAAATACAATTGAGTACTTTTAAGATGATGCAAAGTAAAAAAAAGTAGGTAGAAACACAAGTACAGTAAAAGCAGATGAATTTTTTTTTCTGAACAAGTGCTGAGATCAAAGAAACAGATTTGAGTGCTGAAACTAGAAAACTGGCTAGTTATAAGAAAAAGAAACTAAGCTAGAAGGCTTCCCTCCAACACAGAAGGGCTTGGGGGCTCAGAAGCCTACAAATAGTCTATACCACTTAACAGGAAAGGCAGGAAACGAGCTTACATTTTTTTTTTTTTTTATTTTTTTTGTTTCCCAGATGCCCTCTTTGTACACAGGAGTGCCTGAAATCAGAATATGATCTCACTGCACTCAGTTGAGTGAGCAAATGAGATGAGCCCAGAAGGAGTATCCAAACACAAATTTACAAGAGGGGCAGGCAGTTGCAAGGCCACTAAGATTAACACCAAAACAAAAACAGGGAGGGTGGGTGGGACTAACTGAAGAGCAGAGTCAAAACTTCCAGTTCAGTTAATATTCCTTCCACACAGTTAAAATCAATTTAAATACTGTATTTTTTTGAAAAAAAAGTGCAGATAAAGGTACTTAAATTCTCTTATACGTCCAGTTGAATACAACAAGTTCTTAGCCGGCCAAAGCTGAGGTTTTTAAGCAGAAATTATTTCACACTGTACCACTTAAATAGGCAAGGACAGGAAATCAAAGAATGTGGCTACCCCCACACCTGCAATTACTAACAAATAATAAAATTCAAGCAGCACTAACTGAAGAGCAGAGTCAAAACTTCCAGTTCAGTTAATATTCCTTCCACACAGTTAAAATCAATTTAAATACTGTATTTTTTGGGGGAAAAAAAGTGCAGATAAAGGTACTTAAATTCTCTTATACGTCCAGTTGAATACAAGTTCTTAGCCAGCCAAAGCTGAGGTTTTTAAGCAGAGAATATTTCACACTGTACCACTTAAATAGGCAAGGACAGGAAATCAAAGAATGTGGCTAGCCCCACACCTGCAATTACTAACAAATAATAAAATTCAAGCAGCACTAACTGAAGAGCAGAGTCAAAACTTCCAGTTCAGTTAATATTCCTTCCACACAGTTAAAATCAATTTAAATACTGTATTTTTGAAAAAGTGCAGATAAAGGTGCTTAAATTCTCTTATATGTCCAGTTGAATACAACAAGTTCTTAGCCGGCCAAAGCTGAGGTTTTTAAGCAGAAATTATTTCACACTGTACCACTTAAATAGGCAAGGACAGGAAATCAAAGAATGTGGCTACCCCCACACCTGCAATTACTAACAAATAATAAAATTCAAGCAGCACTAACTGAAGAGCAGAGTCAAAACTTCCAGTTCAGTTAATATTCCTTCCACACAGTTAAAATCAATTTAAATACTGTATTTTTTTGAAAAAAAAAGTGCAGATAAAGGTACTTAAATTCTCTTATACGTCCAGTTGAATACAAGTTCTTAGCCAGCCAAAGCTGAGGTTTTTAAGCAGAGAATATTTCACACTGTACCACTTAAATAGGCAAGGACAGGAAATCAAAGAATGTGGCTACCCCACACCTGCAATTACTAACAAATAATAAAATTCAAGCAGCACTAACTGAAGAGCAGAGTCAAAACTTCCAGTTCAGTTAATATTCCTTCCACACAGTTAAAATCAATTTCAATACTGTATTTTTTGAAAAAAAAGTGCAGATAAAGGTACTTAAATTCTCTTATACGTCCAGTTGAATACAACAAGTTCTTAGCCGGCCAAAGCTAAGGTTTTTAAGCAGAAATTATTTCACACTGTACCACTTAAATAGGCAAGGACAGGAAATCAAAGAAGGTGGCTACCCCCACACCTGCAATTCCTAACAAATAATAAAATTCAAGCAGCACTAACTGAAGAGCAGAGTCAAAACTTCCAGTTCAGTTAATATTCCTTCCACACAGTTAAAATCAATTTAAATACTGTATTTGTTTGAAAAAAAAAAGTGCAGATAAAGGTACTTAAATTCTCTTATACGTCCAGTTGAATACAACAAGTTCTTAGCCGGCCAAAGCTGAGGTTTTTAAGCAGAAAATATTTCACACTGTACCACTTAAATAGGCAAGGACAGGAAATCAAAGAATGTGGCTACCCCCACACCTGCAATTACTAACAAATAATAAAATTCAAGCAGCACTAACTGAAGAGCAGAGTCAAAACTTCCAGTTCAGTTAATATTCCTTCCACACAGTTAAAATCAATTTAAATACTGTATTCTGGTAGTGTGTTCCCTGACCCTGCCTGGAATAGTTTTGTTTTGGTGGGAACAACAAAGGCGACAGACTGAGAAAACCATTTGGAAATACTCTACTCTGACACAGGTTGTCCCTTCTTACCTTTACAAGAAATGAACAATTGATTGAAAGTTCTGAAAAATTTTGTTCGGTCAAAATTATACCAAAGTTGTCTGTTGACATCGAAGGAATGAAGTACCCTTTTTCCCTCATTGTTAGGTACTGGAAAGAAAATAGGGAGATGGATAGTTTGGCTTAAAGTAAACTCATGACACCAGTTTGAAAACTGATCCTCCTTTATGCCTAAAGAAACCTGGTCTCTGAAAAATGACAGAACTCTGTCCCACCATAAAGAGCTTGCATCTTGGTTACTCTTCTTGCAGAGGTCAGAGCAATCAGCAAAACTGTCTTCCATGTTAAGAACCTCATGTCAGTCAAATAAGCTGGTTCCAAAGGAGCAAGTTTTAACGTCTCTAGCAAAATTATGATGCCAAGGAGGAGTCACCATGTTTTGAGAAGCTCCTTATGTAGCATCCCTTTCAAAAACATTTTAACATGAGACTGCATTGAAGAGGGGGATCCATGGGCTGACATGCTGACAAATGATCCTTGACAGAGGAGTAAATCAGGCCATAAGACAGTAACCATCACAAATACTGTAAAACATAGAAACATTACCCCTGAATGGATACTGGTCATTTCATTGGCACTAATCAGAAAAACTTTTCCATTTGCTAATATATGATTTTCTGGTAGCGGGTTTTCTCGTTTCCATTACCTGCTATACATCCTCAGAAAGCAGGTATCTAAAAAGTATTAGTACCCTATCATAGTTGCTTGGGGATAGGATGCATCAAAACACCCCTGTTCTTGTGTGAGTAAATCCAGTCTGAGAGGAAACTTGAAATAACTTCCCCTGGCCAATTCTAAAAGGGAGAGCCACTGTTGCCTTGGCCAGAAGGCAGTCACTAGAATGATCTTCAGGGACTCTTTCTGAATTTTCACAAGTACCCTAGATATCAGTGGAAAGTGTGGAAAAACGTGCAGGAGCATTTCTGTTCAAGGAAAATAAAAAGCATCTGTCTTCCAGGCCTTTTTGCATGGAGTCCTTATACAGAATTGTGCTAGTTGATTGTTTACAGAGAAGGCAAACAAATATACCCGAGGAATTCTCCACAAATAGACCAAATCTTGGAAGACTCCCCGATCTAGTTTCCATTCATGAGAGTCTGCCTTTGTCCTGCTGAGCTTGTCTACCACATAGGTTTGCTTGCATGGAATTTAAGATGCCTGTAGAGTGAGACTGTGCTGTGGAGCTATCTCGCATGCTAACATAGCTAGTCTCCTAAGGGGGTAATATTTGGTTATCCCTTGCTTGTTTATCTACCACTTGACCGTGGTATTGTCTGCAACTACTTGAAGTAGTCCTGGGGACTACAATTTACTCAGAGTTGATGGCCTTTCTAACAGCATATCTTTTATGTTTATATGCTTTTGTCAGTCTTTCTTGCCCCGGAAACCTTGAACTTTTATTTCCCTTGACACTGCTCCATAAGCAAAATCGGAGGCATCTGTTGTGACTGACTGGAGCAGTAGGGAAGGATGGGAGAACTGCATTCTCGGATATTTGATGTTTCCACCAAGTAATTTCTCTTTTCACAAATCCCGGAAATGGAATTTGAAAAAAAAAAATGGGTGTTGGTGCTAGGACCATAAAAACTTCAAATACCATTATATCTTTCTTATGTGGAATCTTGCACAAGGTATCATGAGAATCATGTATGCTATAAGACCCAGAATCCTGAGGTATTCCCTTGCAGAGAGAGAACTAGAGTGGAAAATCCTTGATACTGATCTAAATATAGGTCTTTTTCCCTGTGAAAGGAAAGCCACTTGTACTGAGATGTCTAGAAAGTACCCAAGAAACAATCCTGAGTGATGGAGTCAAAAAAGCTATTTGAATGTTCTCTTGGAATCACAGCCTGTGTAGATCTTTTAAAGTTTAAAGAAGTGACAGATTCTTGACACTTTGAAAAAGAATCTGAAAAGATAAGCATATTGTCCAAATATTGAAAAATTCAGATACCCTGTAACCTGCAATGTACTATAACAGGAGCTAGACACTAACACTCTTGAAGCAGTAGATAGCCCACCACAGGGTAAGGCAAAGAACTGATAATGTGGCCCAGAGACACAAAACCTTAAGAAACATCTGAAATGTTGATGAAAATGTATGGAATGATATGCATCTTTTAAATCTAAGGCTACTAAAAACTCAAATGAGGAAGAAGGGGTAAAAGGTTATGAAGTTAAAGCATTCTGCTTTATTGGACTGTTCTTTGTTCTGGGAGATTCCAACTTTCTTCTTGGTATCTCTCTGCCATTAATTTTTAAACATTGTTGAGACTGTTTAATTTTGTTTCTTGACAAATTGGACAAGGGAGTAGAAAATTCCCTGGAAAATTTAGAGAGAGTCTAAAAAATGTGAGAAATTCCCTGAATCAGCTTATCTATCTCAGAACACTTTTAGATAATCTCTGCAGCAGAAGGTCCATAACCTAAATCTCTACCAAACGGGAATTAATGTCATTTTTGACATGTTCCACATGGTTATGAAAAACAGACAGGCAAACCTGCTCAAAAGAGTACCAGTGGTGACAGTCCTGGGAGCAGTTATCTACAGAATCTTAAACATGCTTCAACGAATGAGTAGTGACCTGAGAAACAGAAGAGGCTATGCTACACAAAGTAGATTTTTCCTCACAAGAGGAAACTGCATTTAAAACATTCCTCATTTTTTCACAATTAGTCAGGACATGCTTGTAAGTTACAGAAGCATGCACTTCTACCCAAACATGTCAAGAGATTTTACCATTCTTATTTGAAGGAGAAGGCATAGCCGGCCTTAGGCATAGGCCAACTAGGCAGTCGCCTAGGGCACCGCTCTAGCAGAGGTGCTTTTTCAGTATTTATTTAATGTAGGTAGACCAGGATGGGGGCACTGGGTTTTGTGGTGGGGGGTGCCGTGGAGCCCTTTTGCCTAGGGCACCAGTTGACCTAAGGCCGCTCCTGGGAGAAGGATTAGAATTAACAAAATGTTTAGCAACAGACATATTAACTAAAGCTATAACCGCTGAGTCAGGTCTGGAACTAGTGTATAAAAGCTTGAAAGACTGAGGAATTTTGTACATTCTATTTGCTTTTTTAGAGGCAGCAGGCCAACTGTCAGGGAAACCACAAGATGTGACAAAACATCCTTCAATGCTGGTAGCATTGGGAGGTGTGAAGGGTGAGAAGCATGAAGAAGGGAAAATGTTAGTGCATGTACTTCAGTCCCAATATGCTTTAATAACAAAATGGATTGTTGAATGTACTTCAGTATGCATCTGTTCATTTGCTTCATGTCTAATATTAGTAAATGCTGACAGTTAGAAAAGTATAAGATTTGTTCGGAGTAAAAAATTCTATCTTGGAATTCAAAACTTGGGCCTAATATGGATGTAGTGTCAAACAGTAGTCGGGAGATCTTGGTTAACAAAATTAATTCTGTAGTGTTCATTGTTAATTGGTCAGTAGTTGCTCTATGATTGTTATAATAATGTTGCTTTTGATGAAATGAAGTATAAATATCAAGCATTCTGTAGTTCATGGAAACAGTACCTTGATTTCATAGTCTCCCGATGTACGTATTAATCTGTGCAGTGAAGGAACGTTTGCATGTCTCTATCCAGGTCTTAATGAAATGTATTCTATCAAATGTATTTTAAAACTGAAAAGTCTTTTGAGATAATCACAGCTATATATTTTTAAAGCAGTTTTTTAAAAAAATCTTTTAGGGCAGAAATGTATATTATTCTACATAGCAAACATTTTATGACTTTTAAATGTTATGTATATTATATTACATTATTTTACTAAATAGAGATGTCCCAGTAGGAGAGATGTACGAGTTATGCATCATTAGTTTAACTGTTTTAGTTTGTTTAAACTACATGTTTTTTGGAGTGTGTACATAATTAAAGTCAGAAACTCGTTTATAAGTATAGTTTCAGACTTCTATACTTTTCATATAGTACATTAAGTATTTTATAAGTTGTTAGAATGTTTTTAGAATATTTATAGATATATAAATTATGATTTAAATTAATAAATATGTTAGTAGGTTTTAATTAATCTAGAAGTAGATATAATTCATGGTATGTGTTTAAGGCATTTTGGCTTAGGCTGTGAGGGTATGTATATGCATTGGTTGGTGTTGATCAGCTGTTCTAATTAGTAGGGCGGATCAGCTGACTGATGTCCATGTTATATACTGTGTTTTGAATATTTAATTGCATCTGAAGTAGTCTAGCTATCCAGCCAGACGAAAAGCGCTTTATGGAACAAAAAGTTTGCATTACTAGCTTGCAAGTTCGTGGATTTATTCTTTTTGTGGAGCATTAGTTGGTTTGTTGCTGCTGTTTTTCCCAGTGATGGAAATTATTCTTCTTTGCTAAACTGTTATGTGAAAGTTATTTGGCTCTTTAACAGTTTGGTGTCGTGACTCAGATTTGAAATGAGGTTGCTGTGGTATTTGAACATTAGATGAACTCGCTTGCTGTCCAGATAATGGACATTCATTTTGCCAATGCCCAGTTTAACCACAATTAAAACAAGATTTTAAAAACATGATGCACCCTCTGTGCTGATGGTGATGAATCAGAGAGATACTAATTTTGCTGATACTGTACTAGGGTTTGTTGACAATCAGAATCTACCTCTTCCCCCATGATTTCTTATTCCTCTTCCCTGCCTTTGGGAATCAGTATTGAACTGCTGGAGCTGAATATTTACTAACTACTTCTTTTTCTTCCCCAAGTATATTATCTCCTCATACCTAATTTACAAGTTAATGGATGCCTACACTTGGTCGGTTCAAACAAATCTTTTTAATCTGTTCTTGTATAAGTGATAATAGACCTTGTACAAAAGCTGCTGACAACATACTTGTTGCTGCACCTTTTGCAGGCTGTGGATATCCAGAGAAGGCTTTAAACATGTCTATCATTTACTGCAAATGCACATCAATAGATTAATTTTCTTTCTGCACAATAGCTTTTATTCTTGCCCAATTAGGTGTAGGGGCATGCTGTGGTCATGGCTTTTATGAGCTAATTTCTAGAAGCTAGAAATGCATCAGCTGTATGCTTTGGAATGTTGCCACCTATGTTAGATTTATCCCATACTTTCCTAAAAACATCAGGGCTTTTAATGCTGCAATCAAGTCTTTGATGGCAGGGTTTTGCAATTGTACATGTCCTTCTAAAATTTTATCATATTCTGCCAAATGTGTTTGAGAGGAAAACAATCTGCAATGGTTTGAAAATTGACTGTAGTCCATCGTTGTACAACTCCCATAGTAGGTCATGCTTTGCTACCTCTAGCTGCTGCAGGATTTGGTATTTTTACAAAGGATGCATTTGTGTGGAAGGTATAGCAGAATCAGTAGAAGAGGCAGAACCTGTCTCGTCTCTTCTGCAGTTTGCTTTATAGGGGATGCCCACTGATATTCCTCCCTATTAATAACAATTGGGAAATGGGTAATGTGCTTAATCTTACCTAAAGTGCTATTTTTTTGCTAATAAACTCTTATTAGGAAATCTTTTCAGTTTTCCCACATATTAGGCCTTTGTTTCATATTTATGTCTATAATACAACTGTTTTACTTTATTAGCTATATGTACTAACATTTGATCTGAGGGTATTACAGTGGGAACTGAATGAAGTTGCTGACTGAGTCTAGTGTTATATCCTGATAGAGAGGGGGTACTGAAAGTGCTGGAAATAACTTTGGCTGTTATCTGGAAAACGGTAGTTGTTTCAGCAAAAGTCACTTCCACCTGCCCTCTTGGAGAGAGACAACTATCTGCTTTTTGAGGCACTAGTGGGTCATAAAGTGCAGGAGGTGTAGATAGTAACCTAGGCCAATCATTACCTGAAAATGCCGGCTGTGTCATTGATGATTTCTCCAACTGTCTTAATGCATACATACCCCAGGAGTGGGATTTCTCATCTGCATATTTTTGTCATTTATTTACTGTTTTATTATCCATCAGCCGCTGTGACTTTAACCTAACTTATTTATATTTTAATCTTCTAACTACAGATTCTTCTTGCTTGTCATTAGAAGTTGACCAACAAGAGGATGATTGGTACCTTAATACCCTTTTGTTTCAGTTTATTTTTTAGATTTTCTAAAATTTTCTTATCAAAAGTATATTTTTCTGGAAAGTGTAAAGCACTATTATTTTTAGTGAGCTGACATCATTTTACCAGATAACTATAGCTGACACTGCCATACTTATTAAGCATATACTAGTCTGAAATCCCATACTCTGGCTCTTGAAAACCACCTGTATTGGTGCCCATTAAAAAACACATTCTCATACCAAAGGTATAAAATATGCAACTATAATTAGGGTCACTCGCATTCTCAAAGAAGAAATCCTCTCTGTTCCTTTTCTTTATGTTTGATTAGAACCCGCTCTCACTCTTAAGGAGGAGACACTGTCCTCCTGACAATAAAAACTCAGCCCCAAAAAAGGATACTCTGTCATTGCATATATTAGTTACATTCCACTAGCACACAAGTATACTTAAAGCTGTTAGCATGGATGATTACACAGACATCCAATTTCCCAGGTGTATACAATTTGAACACTCACTTTCAATCAAAACTAGTGAAGAAAGTTTTAGTAAAACTTACCTGTAGAGACTTTAGACTACTGAGATTTAAATTACGTATTGGTACACCAGAAAACCTGCATCTCTTTTGGGCCTAATGGCAATTTCTAATGCAACAGCACACAAATATCAGAAATCTGAGTAGACATAGCACCGAACTGCTGATGGGGGAGTGTGAAAATACACACAGTAGATACTGTATTACTGAAAATTATTTACAGTATTCAGATTGTGTTTTTGTTCCAGCAAGATACAGGCATGTTTTCATTGCAAATAAGACTATATTTCTGAAACAAGTGTTTATGGCTTGTTCATGTCAGGGAGAGAAAGAAACAGCATGTGAAGAATATCTTCTTGCAAGTGAGTCTGTGTCCGTTCATCTGAAAACTTATAGTCTGTCCAATCATAGAAAAATGATTATGGTTTGTGTGTTACTTTACAGCATCAGACTGGGGAATGTGAAGTGTAGGGAGTACAGAGAAAGGAAAATGCCAGTGCATGCATTTCATTCCCAATATGCTTTCATAACAAAATGGATTCAAGGATGTTCTTCAGTACGTATCTGTTCATTTGCTTCCTAATATTATGTAAATGGTGACAGTTAGAAAAATATAAGATTTGTTCTGAGTAGAAAGTTCTATCATGGAATTTGGAACTTGTGCCTAATATGGAATTTCATAAACAAGCAGTCAGGCGATCTTAGTTAGCAAAATTAATGCTGTATTGTTCATTTTTAATTGAATGATTGTTCTAAGATTGTTACAATACAATGAGAGAAAGTATAAAATATCAGGTATTCTGCAGTTCGAAAAGACAGGACCTTGATTTCTTAGTCTCTCACATATATGGTTTTCCTACCCAATGAAGGAGACAGTTATTTTCTGCTTAAATGTCTCATGTGAAAGTAAGTTGGTACCTTAATAGGGGATGGGTGAAGCTTCTGAGAATTCCAATTTTAGTAATCCACAGTATTTTATAGGGATTGAGAAACTTTAGTATTCTCCCTCTGAAAACACTAGCACATTACAGAAATAGCATTTCATATTTGTATACAATGATTTTATATGTTTTAGAATTTTATTACATTTCATTGGCTTTGTTTTAACATATGACATATCATGAGGAGTATATATGGGTGCGATTGTAATTCAATTATTGTTCTGATGAAGTTCTTTCGAATGAAAGCGCTCAACCAATAAAGTTTCTCTGTTCCTTGGAAATAGTTTGCTGGACTCTCTATTTGTTCTTGGTTTGGTATTGTGGTGCTGTGGATGAGATTCTAGAAATAGTTTTAGAAAAAGTGAACCCCTCACAGGGAGATTCAGATGCCATACTCTACTCAGACTATCAAAAATTCGAAGGGGAAAAAACTGCATCTGTCCATTCACATTTCTCTGCACATTCCAAATCTTAATCCTCTTTAGGGAAAGAGGACTCCCTTTTTCTTTTCATCAGAAACCAACTTACAAGAAGGGTCAATAGCCTGCACAAGACCATGAGTCACACCCAATAAATTACTTTTGTCCAGAGAAACTGACATAGGAGAAGTTAAAGGTTTAGTTTTCTTTCTGACAGGAAAGCTTAGGGAAAACAGACCTAATATTGCCAGCAACACCTTCCTCAGGTTTAGGCACAACATTCTGGCTAAGCATGAGTGCATACCCTGCCCCTTCTCCCATGTTGGATGAAAGTGGCTCTCCCTTTACCATTGAGGGGATCCCAACAGCTGCATAGTATACGGCTAGTCCCCAAGTCCACGATGGTTGTATGCACACCACCAGAAAGTTTCAAGAAAAAAAAATGAGTGGTCTGAGACTCCACCACACATCACAGCAGTCACCCACCTGCAACTATGGCAAATTACCAGCTTGCTGTGATGGCAAAGGTTTAGTTATCTTTTTCTTTTTGTGGCTGGAGGGGCAGTAGTTTGTTCTATGATTAAGCTAAAATGTTTGCTTGCTTCCTGGAGATGCTTGACAGCAATAGTTAATAAAACAGGAAAGTAGCAAAAAGTCTTCTCCCCCACACATAAAACACAGTAAAATGCAATTTCAGCACTTCCCCTAGTCACAAAAAGTAAAATAAACACAGTCGCTTGATGGAAAAAGTTTTAATCACAAAATTAAAAATGTAGGCTTCCATTTAAAAGTACATAAGAGTAACACGACAGTCAATAAAAAATACTTTTCTATAGCTTTAAAGTGGTTGATTTTCACAAAAATACTTAAACAAAAAAACAATATGGAAGTTTATTCCCCTTGAAGTAAACTTATCTGCTCTGAAAGCATTAGTTAACTGTTGATCCTTGAAAGCCCACAGAAGAGTGCTCTTCTTGGCAGCAGGAAAGCTTTGAAGGGTGCCCCAAACCAGTTTTTTGCTCGGTGCAGCTCAAGATGACTAATGGTTTGGGCATGTGGAAACTGTCCTGAAGCTTGGGGTGTTGACCAGCTGTTATACCCTATGCAGGATATAACCCATATAGCTTAGGCTACTGCAGCAGTGATCAATATGAGGAAGATTTATATTTATGCTGCCTTTCATTAATTACTTACTTGAAACATGTTAGCAATGAAAAAGTCCATCAACCTCAGACAAATTAGCACATCAAACTTAGTGGCTCCAAATCTGGAAACCAGCTGAACACATTGCAGAAAAATATACAACACCTAAACTGGATAAATCAGTCAATTCAGGTACTATGTAATAAGAGAATGTGTAAGCAATAATATTGTCCAGTGCAAACTGTCTCAGGTTAACAGGAGTCATTTGGAAATAGGAATATCAACTATGGGTATACCTCCACCATTATATTATGCTGAGATTAATATATGAAAATTAGATTAGTGTATATAATGACCAGAAGTCATGTACCCTCTTTTATTCAGATATATATGCCCTTGAATTTTAATATCCCTTTATTATGCGTTGCCTGATGTTCAAAGTAATGCACAAATATAGTTATCTCAAGGTAATCTTGTAACTACTCCACAATCAAGCTACACTTAAATTTCCAGCTGAATTCATTCAAGGAAGTCATAAAAAAAGAAGTTATGTCTTACCATAATGTTCCATCTATGTTGTTGATCTTCACTTACCCTTGACTGTGGGTTTGGTTCCGTATCTCAGAACAGACTTGGCTGTTATTCCAGCTTGCGCCTTCCCAAAAACTCTCGAACTTAGCTCTACCCAGAATGTTCTTCTCATGATTACTTCAGATTGAGTTTGAATAAGATAGTGACAGACAGGAAATAACAGATCAGAGACCATTATCTGTATTCATAAAGGAATAAAACACTGTTGGGATAGATCCATCCCACCATGAAAACCCAGAAGGTAGGGGATGGAGGGTGGGGATGTCAAGGATAAGTAAGGATCAAAAATACAGATGGAAAGTTATGGTAAGACATAACTTCTTTATCTGATGTTGTCAATATTCACTTAATCCTTGAATGTGGGATAGAGTCCCCAGCTACCAAAATCTTGGCAGGTCTCACAGAAGAATATTCCTGAGCACCATCGACCCAAAAAATGCTTGTGCCCTAGAGACTAGATCCAGCTTGTAATGTGTAATAAACATGCAGGGATGCCAAAGTAGTCGTTGCACATATATCATCTACAGAAGCTCTGGCATAGAAGACCATGGAAGCAGCTATTGCCCTCATAGAATGTGCCTTTACAGGTCCCGGCAGTTGCACTTTCCTTTTGTTATAAATGAAGGTTATGCAGTCCTTGAGCCATCCAGCCAGAGTAACCTTAGAAACTGGTTTGCCCAGAGTAGCAGAAGAGAATGAAAAACAGCTGATCAAATTTTCTAAATTCATTTGTTCTGTGAAGGTAAACAATTGTCTGTGCACATCTAGCAAATTCAGACAACATTCGACTTTGTTTGAATTTAAGAAAAAAATATGGGTAGTTCTATAGTCTGATTGATATTGGTGTTGGATACTACTTTTGGTAAAAAGGAAGGATTTGTTCTCAAAAACACCCTTGTCCTTATGAAAGGTTAGCTAAGGAGGATTATAAGCTAAGGCCTGTAACTCAGATATTCTCATAGAAGTAATAGCAACAGAAAATTAGATTTTCCAGGATAAATACTTTAAATCACAATTTGCAGATGGCTCAAATGGGGGATTAATTAAAGATTGTAGCACCAGATTCAAGTCCCAAGGTGTAGACTGATCCTTGTATGGAGGTCTCAGCAATAAGGTTCCTTTCAGAAAGGCTTTACAAAGTTTGTGTGACATTAGAGCTGCATCATTTAGGCCATCATGAAAATTTGAAATTGCAGCAAGATGAACCTGTATAGTTGAGGGGGATGCCCCTGCATCAAAAAGCAATGCTAACAATTCCATGACCTTATGAATTGGTGCAGAATATTGGTCGAGATTACTGTCTGTAACCCATTTTGAAAATGTTTGCCACTTGCTGCTGTATAATTGTCTAGACAAAGGTTTGTGGGGGGCTAGAACAATTTTTTGAACTGGGGCAGTAAGGCTAGTATGCCTGGCAATCAATCAAACTTGAGAAGCTATGCAGTGAGCTTGACATGTTGAAGATTTGGATGAATGAATCTCTCTGAATGGGACAACAGGTCTGCAGCTGGGTCAGTGTCCAAGGTTTCTCAATTAAGTAAGGCCTCAGAAAGGGAAAATGTATCCGTTGAGGCTAGAATGGAGCAAGGAGAATTATCCTGTTCTTCAACCTGTTGGCTTTCTTCACAAAGTGGGAAATGAGAGGAAC
This sequence comes from Protopterus annectens, assembly GCF_019279795.1. Classification (NCBI taxonomy): domain Eukaryota; kingdom Metazoa; phylum Chordata; order Ceratodontiformes; family Protopteridae; genus Protopterus; species Protopterus annectens. Next base: position 363,282,236 of record NC_056749.1, read on the forward strand.
TGGGGGAAAGGCATACAGTAGACCGGGGGGGGGGACAAAGAACACAGCATCTCTCTGACTCCCCCTTAGGGGGTAATCAGGGCAAAGTAGCTGCTGCACTTAAGGGGGGATGCAAAGAGATTGCAGCAGGGCTGGATACATTGGTGGAATATACTTTCCGCCACAAAAGAGTTGAGAGACTACTCGTGAGGCATCAAGATGCTCCTGCTCAAGTTGTCTGAAATCATATTGGAACTCCCCAGAATATGATTTGAAATTGGAAAGCAGTCAGATGAAATTGCCCATTGCTATACCCTGAGTGCTTCTCAACAAGGAGGGTAACATCTGGTGCCCTCTTATTTGCTGATGTACCAATCCACTGACATGTTTTCTGTTTGGATCGCAATCATTCCTGAGAGGAGGGTTTCTTGGAATGCTTGCAATGCCAGGAGTACTGTTCTCATCTCTAGAACGCTGATGTGAAAACTGGCCTCTAACTGGGACTAACTGCCTTGGACTCTTTCCAGATAATGTCCCCCCACCCTATCCGGGATGCATCAGTGATCACTACTGGCTTGGGGTTGAGGAGGGACAAATGGATGGCCCGACAGAATATCCTTGGAATGGAGCCACAAACTCAGGCCCTCCTTGCACAAGTTGGTGATCAGTACTTGATGGGACATTGGTTGATTCAGTAATGACCATTGTGATGCCATGAGCCATTGAAGAATTCGCACGTGAAACTTCACAAGGGGAACTAAAGTGACGGTGGCCACCATAGATCCTAGAGTCTGTAACAACAGTCTTAGAGTCACTGTTCTGTTGTGAATAATCTGGCTAACCTATGATTTTATTCTTTGAAGTCTTTCTTGGGGTAGAGATGTGATACAGGTGCTTGTGTCTAACGCAGCTCCTATTAAATCTAAATGTTGTGTTTGAGGAATGTAGTTCCTTGCCCACAGCAGTAGATGTCTGGTGTTTGCAGTAATCAGTCAGTTGTCTAGGTATGGAACACACAGAATCCTTGCAGTCTGAAGTGGGCTGCTACTACTGCCATGCATTTGAACAACCTAGGGGCTGTGGTGAGACCAAAAGGCAGGGCTCTGAACTGATGATGACAGACTCCTAGCCAGAATTGCAAACATCTTTTGTAGTGCTTCTCGACTTTTGTCGAGCAGTTGTTGAATTTCTAAAACTGCTGCATCCCTGTGACTGGGGGGAATGTCGGGGATTTTCTTTGGTTGTCTGGCTAATTTTGTAAAGGGAATATTGTAACCTCTGGTTATAACCCTCTGCACTCAATTGTCAGTTATGTTTAGCCAGGCAAGTAGCTGCACGGTAAGCAATCACCCGACTTCCTCCAGAGGATGGCAATCAGGCCTCCATTCAGGAGCACTGATAGTCACCAGGGAATGAATCCCTGGAACCCTGATTTTGTGGGCCACCTCTGCCTTTAGCATAGCATCTTCCATTGTAACCCCCCCTCTGCCCTGGGGGTTTTCATTACCACACGAGTCCTGGAAATGCCCTTGGCACTTTTTGAACCATAGCTTTCCATTCCTCTGGTTCCTGGAGTAGGGCTGTTGAGGAGTGGAAAACCATACTCCCATGGCACAAAGTGATTTTCCATCCTTCTCATAACTGGCAAGGGTCTGCAACTTTGGGGCCAAAGAGGGACGTTCCAGCAAAGGGAGCATTGATGAGCAAGGACTTAATTGGCTTCACAAACTCACAAGTGCATCCAGGCATGTCTCCTCATGGCTATGCCAGAACCTGCTGCCCTAGTTGTCCCTTCAGCTGCATGTGCAATGAGCCTCATGGACGAATTACATATTGAATCAAGGGTTACCAGCTGGGAACCTACTTTATGCTGAACCCCCTCAGCTATAGTTCCTGTTAGTGTGTCTGATAGCTCTTTTATCAGCTCTCATTGAAGCCTGGTGAAATATGCCATAAAGTTCTAGGACCTAAGCATGAAGGTCGATGAAGGGTATATGCACATCCTGAATCTATCCATCATCCTAGACTCTTTACTAGGAGGATGGATAGTAGGACTTTCATCAGGAAGTTCCTTTGTAGTGGCTGTTGCAATCACCATGGCATCTACTCGTACCCCTTTAGCCCAGTGTTGCTGATCCACAGGAGCTGACAAAATACAGTCTGGTCTTTTGGGGACTGGTTCAATGGAATCACTAATCTTCCAAGCCTGCTGCGCAATCAACTTAGATTGTCAGTGGGCAGAGAAATCCAAGTAGTAAATGGTTGGGCATGGAAATCCTCCAGGTATACTGACTTCTCTGAGGAAGGCTGTTGGGAAATCCAGCCACTCCTCTGCTTCGGAATCTCTAGAATGTCACCAAATGAGACATGTTCTGGGGGGTGACTTTGGGGAACCTTCACCTTTATCAAAGTCAATATCTCCTGTGCAAGACTCTTCAGGTGAGCCCAAGTGCTTCCTCTTGCACTTTCTGTTCAGGGGTACCTCCTTGGTGGGATGGGCCAGAGAGGTGTTTGAAGAGGACAAGACCACCTTGGTTGGATACTGAGGTTTCCATGTCTGTTTTCCTGAGGTTGAGGCAGCTCTGGGCAAGGGGAAGGACAGGGATGCAGTTCCAACAAGAGAGGCATCAACTGTGTGCCTATAGTGGAAAAGGCCCTCTCCATGATCCGGAAAGCAGGACCCCCCCCATAGAGGAATGGGAGCCTGGAATCAAAATGGACTCTTTCACAACTGTGGTCCCATCCTGCACTGAGGTAGCCATCCCTGAGCCCAAAGCCCAAACTTATTTGTGCCGAAGCCTTGAGAAGTATGGATGGCTCCAACATTGGTGTCAATCCACACTCCCCAGAACCAACAACAAAGCTCTGACCCCAAGACATATCTGGTTCCAACAGAACCAAAGAGCTCAAGGAAGTCACTGGCACCAATACAGTTGACAATGGGACTGTCAGAATCGGGAACTCCGAAGGTGCAGCTGGAGTCGGAGGAGGAACAAGAACCAATTTAGAGACATGTAAAGTTCCAAGAGCCAGAAGTGTTAGGAACCAAAGAAGTGGCTAATCCCCTCACCACCAGGAGCCACCGCCACCAGCCTTAAAACATCAGACTCTGTGAGGCTCTTGGTGGAACAGACTGGAGAGACCAATGGGGACAGGGGTTTGCCCAAGAATGGGCTTGGTGGTCGGTCTACAAAGGGATCTATTATTGGAGGATATCTTGTGCGAGGCAAATCTTTAAATGAAAACTGCTTCAGTTCCGAGATGAATGAAACAGAGGAGGGGGGGAAATGTCTGATCTGAACTAGCAGTGGGTGCTGCAATTGTCAGTCCAGAGGTTGGCACCGAAGATGGTAGCAGCTTTCCATTCAGTTCTGCTGAAACTGTGGGAACTGGGGAAGTCTTGGTGCTTTTTATAGGTGGTTCCGATGAGACTTTTGGAATAGAGTGGCGCCTCTTCTTAGATCCTTCATGCCTGCATGAAGGAGGAGGAGGAGAGCTAACACCAGTCTTGCAATCTACAGATATGGCCTCATCAAAGCTAAATTTTATAAGGCCTTTCAAGATGAGCTTATTTTTCCTCTCTCTGAGGACCCAGAGACTAAAGCCATGACAGATGGCACAGTCTTCTTTAAGGTGCACTGGCCCCAAGTAGTAGACACACAAGGAGTGTCTGAGTTCTGTGATTTATGATCACACTTCTGGCATATCTTGAAGCCAGAAGTACCTTTAGTCTTTCTCAGCCATATCAAAAGAGCACTCTCACACAAGCATACAGACAGAGAAGAGAAAAGGAAAGTTTAACTTTTTTTTTTTTTTTTTTAGTAACTAGAGAAAGAAAACATACCAATGAATTTACAAAAGATTTACTGTAGCAGTAATTAGATAGAGGAAAAGGGGTACCAACAATGGTATGGAAGATTACCATAAAGGTAAGCAAGAGGAGCGAGAGCTACCAATGATGGTATTCAGGAGAAAAACTGTACTCATGTTAAGGGAAAAGGAGCTGGGTAAATGAATAAAGATTTAGGGAAGCAATCACTAACTAAAGATTTCAAAAACATAAAAGGTAAAATCACTTACAGTTGTAAGAAAAGGCTAGCTCAAGAGCTGACAGGAAAGGAACAAGTCTGGCACTTAAAGTGGAAAATGAGATCTGAGGTAATCTTGAAAGGAGCATTCTGGGTAGAACTAAGCTCGAGAGTTTTTGGAAGGCATGATCTAGAATAACGGTCAAGTCTGTTTCAAGATACGGAACTAAACCCACAGTCAAGGATTAAGTGAAGATTGGCAACATCATATCTGATTCTTTGTGCTTTCCAGTCTTTAAACTATCAGCTATTAATTTCACTTCTGAATGTTGGATGGCCACCGGACTACACTGAATATATGTATATTTAAACATGGTAGGGAAAAAATGACAGCTTTGCCATTTCATGTGTTCCCAGGTTGCTAGGCAACAGAACAGCTGAATCTTTGTTAAGCCTAGTCACTGCAATCCCACTGGTACATCCAATTCGTTACAAAAATCTTCACTTCTCTAACCATTTAAGTAAGTTAGACTTGAAGACAGTGAGGGACATGCTTTGCTTTAATGAAAGTTAGAGCTTGTTCCAGAGATGGGAAATTCCTTGGGAGATGCATCTGTCATGCCAAATTATGCTGTAAAACAGATTTAATTTGACTTTGTATTTGTGTTGCTACAGGTTTTGTAGCTAGGTGGTAAATCAAGCAGAACTAGGTCATTTGCAAGTTTGTAGACCAGGAATAGATCACCCAGTAGGAGTCTGTTGGACAGAGAGAGGAGAAAGAGATAGATTGGGCTTTTAGATGCTCTGAGTAACTTAAGGAGCTCATACTAGAGTTGTTCTATTTTTTGGAGTTAGATGTTTAGATAGGCACATATCGGAGCTCATACTAGAGTTGTTCTATTTTTTTTTAGTTAGGTGTTTAGATAGGCACATATCAAAAGGAGAAGTGTATTCTAATATGGGCCACATGAAGGATAAGTACAGGGCAATGATGACCTCTATTGTGGAGGCAATGTGTTTACTAATCAGGTGATATAGAATGCTTTGGTAATGACAGAAAATACATGTTGATGAAAGGAATGTTCATTATCCACGAGCCTAAGTTTCCAGTGACAATATTCTAAGAAGAGCGTCATTTATTTATTCCTCCATCTAGCCATTTACTTTTTTTTTTTTTATTCATTTGTGAACTAGTTAAGTCCATTAGGCACGAATGTCCCTTTTCATTGATGACCTGTAAGCACTGTCTGGTTAAGTGGCTTGCTTAGCCATCACACAGTAAGCAAATGGATGTGAAAGGGATAAATCCTGCACCCTGAGCTAAAGGAAGCATCTCAATAGCTCAGAGACGTAATACTGTGTGCTAACTACCAGACTTGGTTTATATTGTAGCGGTGCAAGAGTTCCTGTTTCCCAAATCTGTACAGTGCTATAATTTTGGTGTTTGGTTTTAGTCCGCTATCCTGACTAAACTGAGTAGGTGCAAGGTGGAACTTTTTGGGGGATCTGAGCATCTCCAAGGTAGTTGATGACTGTAAGCTTGTAGTTATTCATGAACTTAATCAGATAGAGGCCTTTTATTTCATATTTAATATCAGAGAAGTAGATGCAAAATAGAAGCAGTCCCAAAATATAGTCTTGGTGTGCACCACTGGTGAAATGTCTGTTGGAGACAGTGCACCATTAACTAAGAGTGATATCAGTCATTGAGCAGATCAACAATCCAATGGGTTACATATGGATTTATATGGACTTTGACTAATTTATCAATGATCCAAAAGCAGGGTATAGTGTAAAACCCCTTCGCTAAACATGGGGTAAGCTGCATCCATGGAGTTTCTCTCATCTAGAACTTCTGTGACTCATTCAAATAAATCAACTAGGTTCAATGTGCATGATATATCTTGGACAAATTCAAACTGGTTCATGACTAGTTGTTGTACATTCTGTATATCTTTGTTTATGAGGTTTATGATTATGTTTTCAATCACCTTACAAACATTGCCATGAAGTTGATAAATATACAGCTGCCAGTCTCTGTGGTGTACCTCCCTTCTGTAGGGGAATCATAGCTACACTCCAGGCTTAAAAATAATTATATTTTTATAAACAAAAAAGTATATATCCAGTGGAGTTGCTGTCTACCTGATCGGTTGGTATTTTTGATCTTACAGAGAGCTTTTAGAATCTGTTCAAAGGTTATCATGAGGGGTGGTAAGGGTTGGATACTTTGCATTAGGAAGCTTGGAGGTGACATACTGGAGAAGTATGGAGTGGAATTTATCGACAAGAATGTTATCTATATCCTTAGTGTTTGACGGGGTATTGTCATTAGTGATATGCTTGCTATAGTATTGGATATTATTTCTGTGGTTCTTTACATAAATAATGTCGATATTCTGCGACTATCCTTTGCTGACAGACATTTTTAGTACATAATTAACTCTACATGATTTGATCCTACTTCTGTGTTCTCTGAGGTCACTTTTTAACATGCTGAGTTTTTGTTCTGATCTTTGGGAATATAATCCTTTCCTTTTATTTATATATGTTTATTGGGGTAATGCACTGATCAGTGCTGACCATTTGCAGACATAGGCTGGGTGAAAATTTACAAATTTGGTAGGAGTAGTACAGTCAGTTGAAAAAATTAATATAGCAAACAAAATTACACAAAATGTAATAAGGAATTTTAACATGTTAAGCTGGAAAAGGCAATCATCCATCAAATAAAATAGTCTGAGGATTTAGATGGAGAAGAAGAAGAAGAAATATGTACACATTTTCAAATAAAACCGAGAGCCTGTTAAAGTAGATAAATGAGAAGGAGCCGACAGTGGTTACATAATATGGCCTTGTTGCTAAGAGGAGCACTTAGCTGAAAGGTTATAGATGGGATACGAGTTCTTTCCAGAAGCTGAAGTGAGGATTTGGAGTGTGCAATGAGGGTGCAGATTAGGAGTAGTGGAGTAGGTTATATGGGGATGCCTTTTCATAGAGTTTTGCAGAAAATGATGTGAAGCTTTGAATGGGAATTAACAAAGAGTAGGGGAGACAATCTGCCTTACTTCTAGTGCAGCAGTGATGCTTAGAGTGGCGAGAATTAGTGACAAAATAGAAAACAGAACTGGAAATTGTTTGGAGGGCAGAGGTATTGTTGGTGGAAGCATTGGCAGTGTTAGGTTAGATCATACTGAAATTATGAAAGTAGGACTTCCTTTGCCCATGGCTCACCTAGTTGGGGGGGGGGTTCTTGGCCCAGAATACCATGGGATTTATTTTAGATGTTTTTTTCAGTTTGTGTGTGGAAGCTTAAAGCAGGTCAAGGCAAAAGCCTCGATATCTGAAGGAGGTTGAAGTCTCAAATTGTGGTGGTGTTTAGATCAGTAAGGGAAGGCAAGTTTGAAAGTCTGTGGTGAGTTCTAAACAGCACTGATTTAGCTTTTAATGAGTTAAGTAGAAGGTTGTATTGGATGAGACATTTTGAAGGGAGTGTAAATCTGACTGAAGATGAGATTAAATAAATAAAAAGTGATGTGACCCATTGATGACCATGTCATCTATATAAAGAATGGGGGGAGTCGAAGGTCAGAGGCAAGTAAATTAATAAAGACAGAGAAGAGGAGAGCAGGGAGAATAGAACCTTGGGGAACACCTTTATGGAGCTGGACACTGTCAGAGTGGGCTTTTCCTACTTATACCTTAAAGTGCCCGTTACAAAGAAGTTTTTAAACCAGTTGAGGGAGCCTGGACTAGTTCAAATGCATTCAAGGGTGTTAAGGAGAAGAGGGTGATCAGAGAGATCAATATTTTCAAGTCAGTTGCCTCTGCTTGGTAGGATACAGATGGGCAAAAGTGAGAACAAAGGGTGGGCTTAGGTTGTTTTGGGAGAATTTTAATTATTGCCATTTTACTAATGTCTGGGATTATGTCTTTTTGTGAAGTAGGGGTTATAGTTATGAGTTAATGAAATGGCAAGGTGGTCTCTGTGGTGGTAAAGACTCCAGAAAAGTAGGCTGTTTGAGTTGGGGGTGATGGTGGGGTTAATGCATTGGGTGTAGAGGGGTTTGCAAGATAGGAGCTGGTTTGGCTGGGGAAGAAAGTCTGAAGGAGTGAAGATAGTTTTTTCTGCTTTGTATAAAGTTGGTGTGGATGGAGAGAGGTGGGCTGATATATCCAGGGGTAAGTTTGACTGCCCTTCAGAATTGCTTTGGGAAGCTTAGGAGTTGTGTTTGCTCAGAGACATGGAGGGAGGGTGTGTCTCCCCTGATGGATTGTTTGGCTAATTTTTGGAGAGTGGGGAACTGGGAACAACAGTTATTTGAGGGGTTAGATTTCCATTTGCTATATCATTTTTGTCTCTGAGATTTAAGAGATGTTTAAATTCTTAGATTAACCAGTTACTATTGTTGAGTTTCTATGACCTTTTAATTTCTGGTAAGGACTGGTCTTGTAGGTTAAGTAGGGTGGAAGTTAGGGTGCTAGCAGAAATGTTAGAGTCTTGTACAGCTAGTATATGCAGGCCTAGCATAGGGAGACAAAATGTTTTTATAACCTTTATTATGAGTGGGATTTTAATGGATTTCTTGGAGAAGGTGAAAGTAATTGGGCAATGGTAGCTTAAAGATGGTGGGAGGGTGAAAGTAATTGGGCAATGGTAGCTTAAAGATGGTGGGAGGCTGGAGATGTGGATGTCACAGAGATTGCTTCTTTTTTTTTTTGAGTTCCACCAGAGGGGTTTGCTTCAAAACTTCACAATGTATTTGTAGAGAATAGGAACATGATCTTTTGTGTGAGCGCTGAAATGTGTGGATTGTTTGGAGATGGTGAAACTCATTGGGAAATGGTAGCTTAAAGATGGTGGGAGGATGCAGACTTGGATGCTGTAAAGACTGTTGTTAGAGTGCCATCAGGGTGATTTCCATCTAAACCTGGCACTGTTTCTGGGGAACAGGAACATAAGCCTCTATACAAGAGCTAAAATCCATGCATGCAATTGTATTTGCTATAGGGCCTTCGAGAGATAGAGGAAAGTTGACATCTCAATAAGCACAAGGGGATTGGCCTTGGAGAAATCTGTAAAGATAGCTGGGTTGGCTGCTGACCTCTTCTGGCATTTTATGATAAACAACACAAAGTGGTGATCAGATTTAATCAGCGGAGGTATCACAATGAGTGAAGAGCAGGCAAGAGATGTGTTTGTGTGGGCAAGATCACTTATGCTGGTGCCCCTAATGGGAGATGTTGCTATTTGATTGAAGGAGTTGCAATGTCAAAATCAAGGAAGTACTGTGCATATTCATTTGTAGAATTCTAGGTGTGCCACTCTATGGAGTGGTATTTAAAGTTCCATAGAAAGATGCTGGTTAGGTTAATGGAATGGGACTCTGTTATTAAGGTATGCTTCTTGATTTGTGGATGCCATGGAATGGGTTCTGTAGATTACCAGGATGTGGTCATAGCTTTTATTTACTGACATTGGGATATGAAGAAGTTCAAGGTCATTGTCCTGGTCAATTAGTGATAGAAGTGATAGCGTTTCAGGTAAAGATAAAGACAGACACACCACTACCAGCATTACTGTTATCTACACTTGCGGGCCTAAACTACCGATAGGCAGAAAAGCCTTGCAAGGAGGTGTCATTACTGCATTTGGCCAAGTTTCACAGTGTCAGCATACATATCCATACTTTCCCAAAATTAGGAAGGCCTTGAGAGACATTTTTTTTATTTAGGCTAGAAGCTGAGCTACATCAATAGTTGTCAAATTTGAATTTGTATGTACTAGACTAGTAGCCTACATAGACTGACATTGCCTAAAAATGTACCACAGAGGTAGAGAAATTCTTGGTATGCTAAAGGTCCAATGAGATAGGTACAAAACATTCCCACCTCCTTCCAGTCTGACATGCATTGGGCCCCATCAGAATGAGTAGAATAATTAAGCTAATTATTAAAGTCAATCACCTGTTGTTCATACTGTGGCATCAGTCTTATTGATGGCAGGATGCAGTTTAAGACTTGTTTTTTTTTTCAAGCCTAACAAACATACTGAGACAGCTCTATCATGTCCTTCTCCATATAGTCTAAAGGAGTGCATCTCCAGTCATTTATTTTATTTAACATTTATTAACTGGAAAAGAGCATTAATCCAAATGGACCATTTTCAGGACAGCCTGGGAAGGATACAGATAACTGGATAAACTAAACAGTACATAAGACTCTAACACTGCATAATACACAGCCAACAAGATTCAATTCAAAAAACGAAAATGCTATGATGTACACACAAAACCAATGCTACAAATGCAGTCTTAATAATGAAGAAAGTGGAACAGTTAATATTCAAGGAGAGAAACCCAGGGTAAAGAAAGGAGGATAGGTAAAGTGAATGTTCTGCAAAGGATTCATGGGAAAACACCATATTATATTTATGTGAAGTGATGTGCGTAGCTTGGTGTTATCGTGTATTCAAGCATCTGAGATGCAGCTGACTGTTATACTGTCTTTACTCTGTCTTGTGAGGGCTACATTGGTGTGCCAAACTATGGAGTCAGCTAAAACATGTACCTTACCATCATGAGTACACTGCTCTAGTCTGAAGGGTTTTGTCAGTCCACTCTGGTAACTCCTATCAGTGGTGGTAGTGGTTGAAGATACAAGCAGTATGAATGGGTATTCAATGTGTTGGTGGTTTGGCTGTGGTGTACACATCCACCATATCATGCTTAACACATCTTTGTCTTTTGGAGGTGATTTTTTTTTTGGGGGGGGATGCCTCAACACAGAATTCTTTTATGTTTGCCTTTCAGTGAGTAGGTGTGGTGCTAATATAAGAACAGGTAATGACTTTGTATGACAGTTTTGCCTAGAGCTGCAATACATATTTGCACCGTTTACATGTGGATTCATTCTGTGGTAATAACAAAATAGTTAGCAATGAGCATGTGGTAGTGCATACCCTGTCTCAAAGTACCTAATACTAGAAGGCTAACAAAAGATTGGTCAGAGGCATACTACAGAACCATAATTGGAATAAGTTATATGATATATACGATGGTGTACACTAATGGCAAAATGTTACAAGAGACATTGTGTACTATAAGCACAGGTGCCACAATGCCTATATCTACAGCATGTATGGATGCCACAATAATAAATAAAGCACTGAAAAATATAAGTAATGCAGCAAGTAGTCGGACTCCAACCCAGCAGGGCTGCAATTTAGCAGGACAGTAAAGAATCAGCTGCCGAAAGGATACAATATAGTAGGATAGTAATCAGTCAGAAAACGCTGAGAAATACAGGGCACGGGACAATAATCACTAAAGCTAAATTAAAACATAGCAAAAATGACAGTCGGTGCCACAAACTGCTGCCAAGTGTATCCAGGTACAGCCTTGAGCAGACAGCTATCATTAGAGTGCACTAGTCCAGGGAATAGGATTCTGGTGGAATAGGACAGGCTCCAAGATGAAGTACCTGCTACTGTTGAATAACTCCATTTCTGTGTTATATTTTCCATAAACCTGCTGTGCCAAGTGCAACACTTCTCCAATATTGTAGGACTACTTTAGCAATCATATCCAATAGATATAGTAGAGTTCAAGGCAGGTAGGTTGTGCTGCATACCAGCACAATACAGTGGCAGCATTTGCAAACACATGTTTGAAGTAGATCCCAATAGCATGCAAGTCAATACAAAGTTTGCACCGTTATGAAAACACTACTAATACAAACCAGTAACAGCAGCATCACTATCTCCTTTTAGCACCAAGGCAGAACTAGGCAAACTAGTTTCAGGTATAAAGTTAACACAGGACAAAATAGAACTTTTAAATTAGCACAAACACACTGTAATAAGTGCAGGAAAGGTTACTTCCCAAATGCCATATGACTACTTTGCAGTCAAATCCAGTAGCACAGTTCAAAGTGAGTGAGTAGTGTTGCAGGTGAGCACAATGCAATGACTGTATCCACATATTCAACAAGCGTAAAAGCAGACTATAATAGCACACAGACCAATAAAATGTTTGCACTGCTATGTAAACAATGGAAATACATGCAAGTAACAACAGCAGTAATCAACATGGTATACCCTGGATACTATAAAAAAGGATAGTCTATAACTGCTAGAACTAGGAATAATACTACTAATGGAGTAGATACAAATATATGTCAATTGTTTGGTACCATGATGGGGTAAACTGACAGTGTGCCTGAATCACTACACTGTTAGATTAATTGTACTTGCGTGATAAATAGGTATGTGGCCACTTACGAAATGGAAGACCGCATATACTTGTCCCTTCTTTGTAGCAGTACAACTGCCCATGCCCTTTGTTTTCTTATTCTTGAATCTATAAATCTGTTAATTTTCCTAAATATGAGTTATAGAATTACTTCTGGAAAAATCTGTTGAAGGATACTTCATTTATAAGGGATATTCAAAAATATTCCGTCCATTCCAAAATCAACTAAACTAAATGAACTACAAAGCAGGACATATAGTTTACAAATTAACTTTTGCAAACATGAGTTGCTGAAAAAAATTACTTGACAAACACAATGGAAAATTTTATTTATTTAACATTTGTTTACCGGGAAAGTGAGACCGAGACAGGGCCCAGTTTCAGTGAAGCCTGAGGAGAAATGCTTCAGACACGTCATTGGAATGTAGGAGTAAAGTGGAGCAACAGAAGGAAACCCACGAGAATGCAGGGAGGACATGCAGACTCTTCACAGTAGGCATCCCAGCTAAGAATCAAACTGGAGAACCTTTTGCTGTGAGGTGACCAAGCTAACCACTGGACCACTGTGCCGCCCAAAATAAAGGGATTTGATAATTCTTTAAATCTCAGTGATGGCAGACTAAATAAGGAAGTGCAGAGTCCTTCTGAAACAGAATAACGTCATTCCTGAAAGGAATAATGACCTTGACAACAGAAGTAGAAGCAAGAAGTGTTTTGGTATGCATGAAAACACTTAACAGAAATGATGTGAATGTTTAACAACATGGCTTCCAAAAACATTAAATGTATAATAATCTGAGTCTTATGGATACTGAAAGGGTTTACAAATACTAAGTTTAATAATCATAAAGTCATACAGCCAAGTCCAGATCTGTTGCAGTCATTGGAATTCTAGTATAACTAATCATTTTCTTTAAATCTGAGAAAATGTGTTCAACATTCAGAAGATGCTGAGACATTTACAAAGAATAGTAAGATCTTTCCCGAGGATGAAAAGTGACCCAGTTTATTGCATGTACATTCAGAGAATAACTGAAGACAGTGTCAGATGCTATGTCAACAATCAAAGTCATTAAGGTTTAAAAATAATCAGTCTTACACTGCAGATATGAAACATTTTAGTTACACATTTAACACTATACTGTTTTAACCCACTATAATTCACTTGAGTGTTCAGCCAAGAAAAATATGAGGGATGTGGGTCTTCTTTATAGTCATTTTTGTTTCAAACCTCATTATACTAACATCTTAACATTTTCATGTTATCACTTTAACAGCTTTGCATTATGTTTAATGCATTTATATTACATTAGTGCCAAAATTTTGAAACTTCTATATATTCACACTAAGTGATCTAGTTACTACTTTCTTAACATCACATCATTCTGAATATGGGGGATACATTTCATTTTAGTAAGAGTTTGGACTTAAATCTTTCTTCTAGTATTGTAACTGCCCAAATGATCTGTAAACTTCAGGTCATTACTATGTAACTGCCTGGTTCTGTGGTGCAGAGTGATGGAGTCCTAACTGTGACCAAAGTGATTGGGATTCAATTAGCAGTGTGGCACTGGAAAAAAACAGGCAGGAAGGGAGTGAAGGGAATGGACACGGTCCACTTGCTTCTCTTTAGTAGATGGTGAAGGAGGATTGTGGCTGTTCACGGTGTTTGAGAGTTCTCTAGTGGAGACTAGAAACCACTTCCTGTGCTTAATGGAAATGGGTGGTGTTGCTTGCTGGTGATGACCTTTGAGGAAGTGATATTGGACAGCTACATCCCAGATTTGAAGAAAGAGTCTACAAAGAAGGTAGGACCATACCCTTGCTTCCTTACATTTCACATCACTGTGGTATTGTCTTTGACAACCTTGAGGGGCCCAGGAAGAAATAAGGGAATTAAAAGCTTGAAGAGCTAACAGGAGAGTTCTCTTCTCCTTAATGTTGATGTGATCTAACTTCTGATGAGGAGGCCAGAGACTCTGGACTTGAGTGAACCAAAGGAAGCTCCCCATCCCCTGTGCGAGACATCTGAAAAGAGTTAATGCCATGGGACTGGTGGTTGGAAAGGAAGTCCTGGGTTGAAAGAAAGCTGATGAATCCACCACTGAAGTTTGAGACATGGAAGGAAGGGAACTAGGAAATCCAATGGATGACAGAGTTGAAGCCACAATGACCTGAGGAACCACTGAAGTTCTCATATGGAGGCTGGTGAGAGGCAGCATAGGAATGGAAATCATGAATCATAGAACCCTGAGAAAAACCCTGGCTGTAACCAAAGCCAGAGGAAGAGGAGACTGAAAAAAAAACTGATCACAGAGAGGGCCTTGGGAAGAGGCAGGGATGCCAGCATGGGAATGGCCCGAATCCTGCAACCAAGAAAAACATGATCCTGAGAAGGAACCAGGACTGATTTTTGAAAGTTTATGGTAAATCCCAGGCTTTGTAATAAACAGTAAACTGGAGGCGCTGAAGTAGAACCTCGAGAGGTGATGCTTGAATGGGTAGGCCATCTAGATAAGGAAAGATATGGACCCCTCTCATCCTGCAGAATGATAGGTATGAGGCATTTGGTTAATACCCTTTGGGCAGTAGAGATGCCAAAGGGTAAAGCAGAGAACTGAAAAATCCAAGGAAGAAACAGAAATGTAAAAACTTCATGAAAAGCAGATGGATGGGGATGTGCACATAGGCATCTCTGAGGTCCAAAAATGCCATGAAGACCTGAGGAAGAAGAAGAGGGAACAGGAGTTTAAGGGACAAAATCCTTTACAAAGCTATTGACCTGAGAAAGATCCAGAATGGGTCTCTAGGTACCTTCCTTCCTGAGAACCAGGAACATCCTGGAATAAAAACCTTTCCCCTCCAAGGTAGGGAGCACATGAATGGTGCCCAGAGTCAGAAGGGCATGAAGTAGTTCGGGAAAGAAAGGAAGCTGTTCCTGAGGAGGTTGAGGGATGCTCAGAAAAGGAGAATGGGATTTCCACACATTGAAATATCCAAAGGCAGATGATGGACACAACCCAAGAGTCTTAAGTGACCTTTGGCCAACTGGGAAGGGAAAGGGATAAATGAACCTTGCCTAAGGAAAAGCAAACTGTCAAATTGAATCTAGTTTGTCTTGAAAGGGAGGCTTCTGAGAAGTAGGAGTCTGAGTAGACTTGACTGGAGGTACATACCTAGAATAATTTTTACCCTTGGTGGAGGGATGGACAGTCTGTGAACAAGCACAGATTTGGATGAATATGTTTGCTTTTTCTATCCCTAAATTTCAGAAAAAATGTATTTCAAGTCCTGAAAGGCTTTGCCTTTTTCCTGAAGGGACTTAAGAAGCTGAGCAGCATCAGAGCCAAAAAGGTTCTTCTTATCAAGAGGGCCATCCAACAATTTAGCTTTAAAGTCACCAGGTAAAAGCTGAAGATGAAGCCAAGAGTACAGTCTCAAAACAGAATTAAATGCAGCAGCCCTAGAAGAAGTATCAGCTGCATCATAGCTAGTGTCAACAAAATGGCAAGCCAGTTGAGATGAAGAATCCAATAAGGAAAGGGCCAAGACTTTCCCTTCTGAATCAGGAAGGTCTGAAATTGCCTGTGAAGCTTGAAAAAGGAGTAGTAAAACATACTTGGTCATATCAGTCTGGCAATTAATAGCCCTAAAAGTCAGGGTGCCAGCAGTATAGACTTTTTAGCCTAAACGTTCCATGGCTCTACTCTCTTTATCTGAAGGACATAGTTTAGCAGAAGGCAAAATTTTAGAAGGTTTGTCAGAAGACACAGATATGAAAGGAGGATCAGCAGAAGGACATTTGTACAAAAATTTACAATCATGTACCTGGTAAAATCTGTCATGTTTCTTGGGAGTTGAAGGCTGAAAATCAGGGGCAACAGTGGCTGCTGAAAAGCTATCTAAGATGGCAGCCAAGACTGGAGGAACAGCAGAAGGTTTCGGAGACTTCATCTGGAGGAGTTCATAATACCGCTTTTGAATATCAGAAACCTGAGAACAGTCCCACTTGAAATAATCCATCATGCAGGAAATAGTGTCCCCAAAAGAGAGTTCCTCTAAAGGAGAATCTGGACTAATAGAATTCTCGTTCTCTGATCCATAATCAAAAAAAAGAAAAAAGATTTGAGAAAAATATGCCAACAACTCTTCACCAGAATCCAAATCCTCTTTAGAGTACTGCAGTTCTCTGGCTCTTAAGAGGACTTGATGACCAAGGAGGAGCAGGCACACAGAGTCCCTGAGGTGGCTTCAAGGCCATTAAGGCATTAAACAAACTCTGAGTAAAATCATGTCATTCACGTTAGGGATCTTTAACAGCAGTGGAAATGTGCTTATTTTTTTTGTTTTCTTTTGAAGGACATCTGCCTGAAAAACCCTAGGAGGTTTGAACCCTTGCCGACACTCAACAAAGTAGGAATCCTCTCCAAAAAGAGAATCTGCAGTATCTCCCTCAGTCCCTCAGATACAGTCAGCCAAGGTTCCCCTTCAATGGCCACAGCATACATTTGTAAAGCCTGAGGATGTGAGTGAAGGTGGTTCCATGTTGGTCTCTGATGAGCAGAGGAATCCGAAGCAACAACTGGACAATCCTCTGGGCTTTCACTAGCCTTGAGAGAGATGTCTGGGGTGGCAGCCGAATCAGACCTGAGCTTTTTTGGCCTTTTTCTTAGCAGGCAGCCGACCTTTGAGATGGGAACACACTGGCATAGCACCTTGTGCCAACACTTTTAGACACTGGTTCTGTAAGTAAATTGATAAGGAGGAGAGATGACTATGTAGGACCTTAGGGACAAATGCTTGGTAGACAGAACAAAGTGTTTGGTCATGAGAAGCATCCAAACAGAAGAGACACCACTCATAATGGTCTTTCTTGGGAATCTGCCTCCCACACTGACATTTTCTCTTTCTAGATATGATGTAAGCACACCAAAATAAAAATAGAAAGATAAGAAAAAAATGCAGCTAGGTTCTTATCTGAAACATGGCTCAGTAATCAGCACAGAAGAAGCAGCGTTCAGACTGATGTTCATTGATGATGTTCAGACTGGTGGCAAATAGGTTCTGAGGTATGTACATCCTTAACGTTACCTACCTTTTGTGGGGAGCATAAGTGTTGTATACAATGTCTATATATTCCAAAGGCTTTGGTATACTGGCCAGATATTGGGTTACCCTTGGCAGGAGATCCCTTATGTAAAGAATACTGCAACAGTGGCATGGAAGGACATCTTTTAATTCCCACTCAACACAGCTTTCATCCCCTGTACTAATACAGCACTACTAACTTTCAACAAAGGCATCAAAAAGTTAGTGACAGTGGCAAACTCATTTTCTCCCTATTATGAGACTTGTTAAAGCCTTAAATATAGTCTGCCACAGCAAACATCTTCAAACATTATCTCCTGGTCTATCGCAATCCACTATTCAATGGGTTCAAAAGCTACTTGTCCGATCGACAACAATCAGTCAAATGGCAATCCACCCACTTTTCCTACCTCCCCCATTACCAGAGGTATACCACAAGGCTCTATCTTTGGTCCCTCCTCTTTTCCATTCTCCATTCTCACTAATAATCTCTATACGTCCACCTAACAAGCCTCCTTACACAAATATGCAAATGACTCCACACTCATATGCTCACTGATAATATAACTCGACTTCAACAAATCACTCAAGAAACTTTCATTGTTACTGACTTCTCAACTTCTAACTGGAGTCAAATTCAAAAATACTTATTTTCTTTCCTAAATTCCTCTCTCATGAAAAATCTAATTTCAAAATTCTCTCTCTCAACACCATCATTGAAGTCACTTGTCAAGCCAGATTATCGGGGATGACAATAGATGACAACCTCATTTTTGATCTGCACATCCAAAAACATTACACAGAAAACTCACCAAAAACTAGGTATGATCTACAGAGTCAAAATTTTCCCTACCAATGCAGCCAGAAACATTTTAGCCACCATTTACCTCCTTCCTTCACCACAGAATTCCTGTCCTTACAGATCTCAAGGTATCACTAAAAATAAAAATTTGAACAATGTTACAATAGAATTGCTAAATTCACAGGAAATACTGGGAACCCATCATTGTTTGGCACTCAAATCCTTAAAATGAATAGGACTCTCACACCTTCTAAGATCCATGCAAGTACTCACACTGCATTTAAAATGATCCATTCCCCTACTACCTATCCTGCACCAAGTGCTATGCTTAGTTATTACACCCCCATCTGCACACTATGATCCAGCGACCAAAAACTGCTCTCAATCTAAAACCCACTTAAATTAGTGGGGCATAATGTATACTCTTACTATGCCACCAAAGCCCGGAAACTCTGTATCTAAACCTAATACACCTATATCCTACTTCCATTCCTTTAAAATCAACCTAAAACAATATTTAGCCAATACCTGGCTCTGCTCCTGCTCTTCTCCAGAATAACCTATACCCCCTTTTTACTAATACCGCACCCTTCTCCTTCCTTAATAATACCCCCACCAGTTACACCCTAACCTATGCCCTTTCAACACTAACTGTAATTTAGCAACATTAATATTTTACCTTTTCTCTCCACCTACTGTTTGTGTCGTATCTCTTTTGCTTGAACTTAAAAGTATATAATTTATAAATATTTGCAATATCTATATTTTCACTTTTAATTAATGTATGCAAAAATACTTTTAACAACAACAAAAAAGACAGTTAAACTTGTATTACTGCAGAGCTTTTTTACAGGGCCTCCAAGGAAAATGATAATCGCACCCAGTCGGACTTTCTCAGTAAACAAATGTCAATAAATAAATAAAATAATGCAGCTATGGTTATAGATAGTATAGAGTCCCTAACCAAGGATTTCCCAAAAACTAATCCCAGCCTTGCCCAATAGCCACTTATCACCACATCCACCTTCAAACCTGTGAACATATTCTATATAAAACTACTCAAACTCATACCATGTTAATGACTTCCATAGGGAGTACCTTTAAACAGCAGACAATAGCATTTCCTATCCTGTCGCAATCCTTATAAATAGGTCGATTCAGGAATACCATGGTCTCTCTTTCTGGAAAAATTCCTTAGTCCCCTCCTCTAACATTCTCACCAACACTCTCCAAACATCCACACAACAGGCTTTCCTAATACAATATGGAGATGACTCCACACTCATATGCGTATCAGACAATCGGCACTCCACACTCATGCGTATCAGAAAATCGGCACATCTCAAATTTAAAAAAAAAATACTCAGGAGGCTTTAACAGACACGGTTTGTCCACATACTTATGAAATGTGCTAGGCATGGTCTGTACTCATACCATGTTGCTAAGGCCTGGAACTCCTTATCTATATCCATCAAGTAAATACGCTCCCTCCAGTCCTTTAAAACCGTACTGAACGACATTCTAGACAAAATGTGGCCCTGTTCTTGCTCAACCCCAGGAAAGACTGTATTCCTAAATACAAACAAGTACCCAGTTCCTACTACCTCCTTACTTTTCCTTCTTCACTCATTTCTTTACTTCAATCTACTTTTCTCCCCCAAGTCTCTTTCTAAATATGCCACATCCATTTTTCTCTTCTTTCATACTGCAGTTCCTGTCTGTATTATACTAACTTACTTAAAATTTTTCTAAAAATTGGATAAATTTAGCTAAAGATTAAATCATAGCCATGTACGTTGTATCTAGTCTTCACATTACATCTAATTTGGTATAATTAACTAAACTGTAGATGTTTTGTATTATTTTTGAAGACTAACATTATTGTTTTTAAAATATTTTTGCAATACTTCAGAGCTTTTCTCCACAGGCCTCCAATAAAAATCTGTACCTATCCAGTCGGACTTTCCAGTAATCAAATGTCAATAAATAAATATAAGCTTATGATGGTATTTCACTTTGCTAGTACAATTGTTTCCATCAAATAGCTTTGTATAGGAAGTGCTAATTTTACCATCATCATCTGGTCTAGAACATGTCTTTAATATAGCCCATCAGATTACCCACAAAAATCCTCTTCTCCATTTAAAATATTCAAACTAGTTTGAAAGGAATCTAAAGTTTCACTTTCTTGGTTAGGAAGTGCATTTTAAGAGCTAACTATTTGATTACTAAACCTTTTAATAATACTCTGAGAAGGTCTAAAATCTTTTAGAATTCTCATATTTCCATAAGTTTTTAAGGACCTTAACCCCAAACAGCCAAACAGAAAACTATAATTGAAAATCTTGTAGACCATTACAATACCACTCCTATTCATTCTTTTTGATAAGGAAAATATATTTATGTTTTTCAGTCTTTCATTTGTTTTTATGTTATTTACTTTCATTTTATCCTGTTCTGTAATTTAACACATTACTAAAAAACATTTCATTCCATGGTTCTGAATAGGGCAGTCATACCCTTAAGCTCTATGTGAAAACACAAATAAATAGCTGAATCAATACTTTCTCTGTATACATTTAAATAAATATGTTAATACATCAAATTGTTTTGGAATTTCAGTAAGTAAATTATTTACATAATTAATAATGGTTAGGTCTTCATCAGTAAACACTCCTAAATCTTTAAACACTGGAATGCTTTCTAGCTATTATTGAAAGAATAATTGCTATGACAAGTTCAAAGGTTTTTACTAAGCTTATGTCCAAGGAGACAATTTATTTTGAATTTGTTAACCGGGGTAGAACACTGATCTCATTGGACCGAATCAAGAAGCACAGGCACTCACCCAGTACTGGTGGGAGACAAATAATGCCAAACCTTAGAATTCCAAATGTTATATATTTGGTTTTACCAACGGTGATTAATAGAATGTTTCCCTTTGCCAGAAATATAAATTATATAATATCTTTTTGAAGAGTAATAACATCAACTGCACTGACACTGATTTTGTTGTCAGATTTCTGACAACTTTTTCATCAGTTACTTAGAATTTCCATTATATACTCATACTTTACCTCAGTCCATGGATCCTGCAGGTAGTGAACTATCTTTATCCACTGATGTGATTTAAACAGTCTTAAGGTTTTAACCAGCTTTTTCTGACAATACTATTATGACATTTGAGATCTAAGATCTCAGCATCCCGTATATCAAATTTATCATTTAAACTGAGTGCTAGCATACAGTAATGTAAAATGATTATGATACAACTTGTTTTTCTATCCTGATTAAATAAAAAAGGAGCGTAGCTCAAATTTCCATAGATAGTAATATAACCTTTGACCATCACGTGTCTACAGTGCTGAAGAAATCATTCTATGTTGTGCAACTGAGAAACAAAGGTATGGCATCTAAGTCCAAGGAAGTCATTGTTCCACTGTATTCAGCATTCCTCAGACCTATCATTGAGTACAATGCCCCCTTTCCCCTTTGGTATGTACCTAACCAGGCATATCCAACAACTGGAATGTCCACAGAGGTTCCTCACTAAAAGGATACAAGGTGTAAGTAAATATCCTATGCATACTGCCTCAAGGCTCTATCCCTGTATTCTGTCTCCTACAGGCTTTTGAGGGGAGATCTATGCCTGGCATTCAGGACATTATCAGACCCCACTCTGATGGACCTCCTGAATATACACAAAACCAACAGCAGCAGAATTACTCATTCTGAAGACTCAAACCTTGCTTGTGATATAACTAGGACCTGTTTGAGAGATAGGTATGTATCCCAGAGACTACCACGTCTATGGAACAGGGTCCCCCCCAATCCATGTGAAGCAGAGTTTTTCTCCAACACAATTCAAGTGCAACTTGGACAACTGGATGGGAAACCAGAAATTCATCCCTGGTTTGGCACCTATGTCTCTACTGGACACAGGTAACCTGTAAATGGTTCATCTCCCAGGCCCATGCTTACACTTATCAAGGGTATCAGAACTTGTCAGATTTGGGATGCATGGCTAGGATTAAAAAGGCCCTTGTCGTTAGCCTAGCAAACACCTATGAACCCAAAACACTATCTGGTTAAGTGACTTGCTTAAGGTTATATAGTAGGCAAATGAGGGCTGAGCGAGTTCAAACCCTGTACAGCTCACAGCCTTAACCCACTGAGCAAACTGCCAGACTAAAGTAAAAGGGGGATTTAAACCCCACACTCTTGACAAAGGAAATAGTATTAACCCACTGCAATTATGCATAAGTTACAAGTGGAACAGTAGGACGCAGGGAATGTGTATTTATACAGACACACAGATGTGACAAGTTAGTTTACCCAAAGTCACACAGTAAGCAAATGGAGGTGAAAGGGTTCAAATCCTGCACTTTTGACTCTAGGAAGCACTGTAATAATATTGTAGAGATTCACAGAAAATCTCTGACTTAATGAAGTAAAAAAACAAACCATCAATGGACATTGCATTTGTATTGGCTTTAATATTGTCATGCTTTATAAAGCAATCACACTAGCCTTTGACACACAACCTCTATTTCCTGACCTATACCATCTGTTTCAAAGCAAAAATTGAGAAAACCATGCTTCATTGACATGACAGAACACTGACCTTGTATCCTTTGCCACTTGTCACCACTTCCTATCTCAGAGCATATTAGCACCCAAACAAGCTATATTTTTTCTATATTTTGAATTAAATAGTGTTAGTTTTAATAATGCCACAATTATTTGAGACTCTGGCCTCAAGAATGCATATAACCATATTTCAAAGTGTGCTTTGGCAGTGGCGGATTATAATAAGGTCAAAATGGGTGGCTGTTCAGGACCCACAGCTTCAGGAGGGCCCATAGGCAGCCCAAAAAAATTAATTTTAAATCCTTCTATTTTGACTTGTAGCATGATGTAATGTTTCATGGACTGACATGCAGCAAACATGGGTTCCAACCCACACAGTACAGGAAGTAGCACAACGTGGGAATGAGCAGTCTGCTTTTGCTGAATGGAGGGCCTCTGTTTGCATTGGGTGGAGAATGGCAGAATGGAGCACAACACAAGTAGACCACTGGCTTTGGCCACAGAGTAGTGGAGGAATAAAAGTTGTTAAAACAGATTTTGCCATAACATGAGTTCTGTCTGGTTAACTGACTTTCTCAGTCACAAAGTAGGCTAGTGAAGGTAGAAAGAATCCCATTCTGCATTCTTAACTTCAAGATGAGTTTAGTTAAAAGCATAGGGCCTTAATCCTCCGCATTAATGACCAGATACTCTCACTTCATTTTCTGATAAATCACTGAAGGTTACAAGTCACTGCAGTTTACAGTCGGTCAATAATGCCTGTCATTAGAGTTGTCTGCAATATTATTACACTGCTTCCTGGAGTCAAAAGTGCAGGGTTTGAATCTTTTCTCCTCCATTTGTTTACTGTGCAACTTTGGACAAACTGTAATTGGACACATTTGTGTGTGTCAGTATAAATACTTGTTCCCTGCTTCCTACTATTCTATTTGTAATTTATGAATTATTGTAGTGCGTTAATACTATCTCCTTTGTCAAAAGTATGGGTTTTAAATCCCCCTTTTACTTTAGCCTGGCAGTTTGCTCAGTGGGTTAAAGCTGTGAGCTGTACAGGGTTTTAGCTCACTCAGCCCTCATTTACCTACTATGCAACCTTGAGCAAGTCACTTAACTGACAGCATTTTGGGGCAACTGGAAATTTGAGCTAGGCTCTTCAGTCGTCCCCTGGACTGCAAACCTTATAACCACCTATGAACCAGAGTAGAAATGCTTTAAAGGAAGGAATACAAGCCATGGTCTTTGGGTATGACCATTGGTTCCCCTGTTCTGTTGAATGATGACAGTTTTTTTCTGTTTACCTGTGAATAAACTAGGCAGCATGAAGTCTATGAGGTTGAAGTTAATATTTTAACTATGAATGCACTTTTATTTTAGATTTAGTATTGCTGGCACCCAGCTTTGAAATGTACTATGTTTGTGCTACAGCAGTTTGTCTAGCACTTAGCGAATATGAGTAAAGGTATGAACTGTTAAAAACCTGCTTGCTGTAGTACAATGTTTGATTTCCTCAGCCATCATTTTTCTTCTGTGTGCCAAGTTACTTCACCAGATAGTACTCCTGGGCTGCTCCTGAAAAGGGACACCTGTGTCCAAGGTGGCTGTCTCAGGGTATTAGCAAAATGTTTTGCATTTGTCTTTGAAGTCCTTTGTCCTTCACATTGCCATTAATTAGTGCTTCACCATATGCTATTTGATTATGTATTCTAGCATGTCTCTTGTAGTTTAATGGGTTGCCAGATCATTCTCAATAAATGTATGTTTCAATGGAAGAGAAGTTTGTTTCTCATGTTATGTGCGTTTTCAATCTGAGTGCGTTTTGCTTAGAAAATGGCAGACAGCTTTTTTTCTGTAAATTTTAAAATAAAAGTTTTACATGAAATCTAAATCTCTGTGCTAGTATAGGTAAATAAGAAAAGAATATTCATACTGATAGTTTTAAACAGTTTTATAGTAACTGGGGAGACAAACAAATAACAGGATATTGGTGTGTCTGGCAGGACCTGGTTCATTACCATACTTTGAGCCCATTTTGATCATGATTCAGATCTGATGACTCTGGAGGCATAATCTGCAATTAACCAGCACTATCAGCCATTCATGTAGGTCAGACTTGTAACTAGAGATGTCAGAGGGGATAGCTATTCTTAACAGGGAAGACATATATAGGTAAAAAATGAGACTGTAGGTGTCCCACAATTATATCTCCCCCAAAAGTATGTTGTATACAGTAACATTTCTGCATTTTGTATAACTTGTTGAACAAAAGGTGCTGCAGCATCGGTATTCTCTTTATTCATTGCACTAAAGAATGAATTAATTCATTAACAGACTTCAATTGTGTAATATAGACTAAACATGTTACATTTCTGTAATATATTTTTGCAGTACCATCTTTACAGTCTCCAGCAATTGCAAAGGGGTTGACATTTGTCAGGTCATATACACTGAATTAGTTGGAATGATGATCAGACCCATTAGACCTTCAGCATCCATTATGCAGCCATTGTTGCATATTACTGTAGTACACAATATTTTCTAGAAGACTGGATTGTAAAGGATTTTAAAATTTAGTTAAAAACTATTACTCTGTCTTAATGTTAGAGTAGAGGACTATGTTTTGATTTGTTAAACAGCTGCTTTCTGTGCCAAAAATGAAGGATGTGAATCTTTCCACCTTCATTTACTTACTGTGCGACCTTGAGAGTGTCACTTTATCAATACTTTGAGGCAGTGGGGAATTTATTGCACACCTCACATTCTATCTTCTACTCACATTAAAGAGCAAAAACAGACTCACATATGCAGAGCCTCTTAAAAGTAACCTACCCAAACCTCATAGGTCTCTTAGATATAGCTAGAACAGAAATTCTCAGCACAAACATTCTATTAAAGCAACATATATCATGACACGTATAGCTTCAACTCATGGTGTCTCAACTTGTAAGTCGATAATGAAAGCCTCCACACACACAAATGTTCTAGTCATACGTGATTCCATCATGAGACACGCAGATGTTACACTCATTAAGATGAGCAGGGGGGGGGGTCTTGGTAAACTGCCTATCAGAGGCTAGGTTCCGACAGACTACACACTCACTTGGGTCACTGAACCACAAATTACTAGTAATAACTCTGTCACTGTACATAAAGACACAAAGAACCTGAGACGTGCTTCTCTGTACTATATGAAGGGAGACATAATGGAGCTCTTGGACAATGTGTCCCAGGATGGTATGAGCCAAGCACTGAGTAGCATTCTACCTCATTTGAGGATGATGGTGCAGTATGAGCAGAAGATAACGGACTATAACAATTGGCTTATTTTTGTGTCATTCAGTGGGGAAAGGGTACAATATCTAACAGCCTGGGTGAATATGGGTGACAGACAAAGCCACTTTGCCAGGGATGGTCAGCACCTGTCCCCTTAATGATTTTGAATATTGGCTAAAACTTTGTCCACCCCTATGGTGCCTTTTTTGGAAATGTCAACCTGATAAACTTTCCAGCATAGCAAAAATAACCCATGATAATCTAAAGTTACTACTGCTCAATGCCAGGGGTCTAACGAAAAAACTACACTCCCTCATCCTGGAGAACACAGATGTAGTAGTTACAAAGACATGGTTTAAAACCCAGCTATAAATCTTACAGCACATTTAGACCAGCTAATGCACCAGAAGGGACAAAAGGTCAAAGTGTCTCAATATTCATCAAAAACAGTCACACCTCAGGACTGGTTAAGCAGAATGATCCAAATGGACTTCTTTGGGTACAACTAACTATAAGCTATGTCCCATACCATATCATTGAAAGCCATAGTCCTCCTCCTATGACCCATGACACCCATACCTAAATAAACTGGAGTTGCACTGCATTAAACCTAAAGTTATACTCTTGGGTCACTTCTGCTATCCTACTATAAACTGGAAAGCATACACAACTTGCAATATACAGGCCCAGAGATTCCTGGACTTTGTCACCACAAATGCTCTGGACCAGCTAGTCTGTTCCCTCACTAGGGATGCAAACATCCTCAACTTGAGCCTTACAGACATGGAGGATCTTTGCAACCACCTGTGTATAATGTCCTCACTTGTCAAGTCAGACCATAAAGTAGTATCCTTTGAAGTTAAACTAAAACCTGCAACACAAGCTAACTGTCACAAACCGCCTAATACTGAGTGATACCCTTTCAAAATTTCAAGACCCCAAACCATATGAACTCTGTTGCCTATGCTGAATTGTTCACAGAGACCCTATACCGTCATGTACACAGTTGCCCTGAGGCAGCTGTATTCACCCAAAATAAGCACAGCATTAACTCAAAGAACAAGCCACCCTGGTGGAATATCAACAAGTTGTATAATAAAGAGAAGAAAACCATAGCCAAAGCTAGGAAGTGCCTAGTCCAGCAAGGCAAGAAATCCCATGTCAAACTAAATAAGTAACTCAGGAATCTTAGCAAGTGTACCAAGGCCAAATTTGAAGTAAAGATAGCCTTGTAATGCACAACAGTGCACCAAACTAATTATAAATGGAATCATCTATACAGAGCAAGCAAATATAGTAAACCTACAGGCTGATAGTTAGTTGCAATTTTACCCCACTTTCTTCCCGACATTTCTCAAAAAAATACCCTTGACTATAACTCTCCAGGCTATCACTAGCAAACAAGTCCTAAATGCATTCTCCAAGGCAAAAAAAATGCTGCATTTGTAAGCCCAGCTAACATCCCAGGATGTCTCCTGAATAGTATGAAACATGACATATTGAGCTGTCTAAAATCACTGTTCAGGCTTAACCTCCTAAATGGCTTTGTACCCAGGGAATGGATTAGTGCAAGTTATCCCTCTGCACAAGGGCAGAATAGTTACTGACCCATATAACTACAGACCCACAAAAGTCTCACTAGTCTCATGTAAAGCCATGGAAAGAATAATCAATGACAGCATAAACAAAGACATAAGAAATCTTCCCATAATGGACCCAGCACAAGTTGGTTTTGCCAAAGGCACATCATGCCTACTCAACCTGGTGGAATTTTTCAGGAAAGTCACCACATCAAAAGACGAGGGCAAAATGGTACACACTGCCTATCTTGACCTGGTCAAAGCATTCAACAGTATTCCTCATTCAGCTACTGTCAGCAAACTCTCAGAACTAGAAGCAAACCCCTATATCACCCACTGGATAGCCAACTGGCTCACAGGTAGGACACAGGAAGTCAAGATAGGAGACTCCACCTACATAACATAGGTCAGTTACTAGTGGAGACCCTCAGGGCTTGGTACTGGGGATGCTTCTTTTTGTCATCTACAATTTTGAGTTCAAAACTAACAACAAAGGCCTCTTGTTGACCAAGTTTCAGACAACTGCAAG
Organism: Protopterus annectens; assembly: GCF_019279795.1. NCBI lineage: Eukaryota > Metazoa > Chordata > Ceratodontiformes > Protopteridae > Protopterus > Protopterus annectens. The sequence goes on from NC_056749.1 coordinate 363,310,354, forward strand.
ATTGGTACATTCATGGAATCCCCCATGGACACTGATATCCTCCCAGAGGGTTTTTGCAAACTAATAATTGGTGCAAGAGCCATAGTCTAAAACTGAATGACAAAAATGTATGATAGTATCTTTTGGAAATTCAGCCATCCCAGGAAATTGCCACATAGACAATGTCCTTCTGACAGTAGACCCTGTGGTTAGTATTAAACTGAATTAACAACATGTATACAGACTGATACTGTACAACTGTATATTCGTATACTGTAAGGTTTATTAAAACAAGCCACCCAACCATTACCTTCAAAACACTTTTTTTTAAATTTTCTTTATAACACAGATCACTGTCAGATGCACTGCACTTCCTCAGCTGACTCAGATTACAAAATGTCTACCAAATAGTCTTTTACACCACTTTCATCTAGTTTCAAAACTTTGTCCTTGATGAAACATTCTTTATCTGCATTCTTATCTCATCCAGGGAAAAATGGTTTCTTCAGCAGGCTAAAACGTGCCTTCATTGATGGGATAGTCTAACTTTTTCTGCTGTGTTAACCATTTCCCTTTAGCAAATTTATTCACTTGAATACCTGTATACATTCAACTGTTGAGGATATTTCAAGAAGCCATTTGTTACAAAAACATTCAGAAGTATAACACTTTTTTCCACACAAGCACATCCTATTAAGCTAATCATACTTGTTTACTGCACATTTCTTTTCTGTACTTGCAGATGCGGTGTTGTAAAAATATCACACTGTTACTATGATAGAAAGCAGTTTTACCAAACCTCTGTTATTGTGCAGGAAAAACGGTTCTACCAAATTATATATACATACATATTTTCCTATCAAACACGGTATTACAATGAGGGAAACCTGTTTTTACCTTATGTAATTCTATCAATTCCCTCTTCTTATTTTAAAAACCAAAAAAAAAAAAATTAAATCAAAATTTAAATCAAACTGAATTTTACAGAATAATCATGTCTCCATTGGTGATGTTACTTTTTTTTACCACCTACATTAGTTACAATAGATACCGGATTGACAGTCTTTTTAATACAAAGTTTAACACACAGGCACGATATTATGATTGGCAAAATAATGGCTTCTATAGCAATTAAAACTGTGATAATGGCTGTCCACCATCACAAAAACGACCCATTTAACCAATCACTCCAGCCACTGTTCCATGTCTTTCTAGCCTTTTCAGATACTAATTGTATTCTACTTAAATGCTGATTTATGGATTATGTCTTGTCTGGAATACAAGTACAACACCCTTCATTGATCGGAGCACAAAGGCCCCCCTGAAAAGCAAATAAGTAATCAAGTGCCATCCTATTCTGTAGTTCCATTGTTGGTAATAGCTATCATTTACACTATGTCTGTAATTGCTCCAAATGTGGCATTAGTCAGTACTTCCAATAATTTGCTGAGCTTTCTTGGTTCCCATATATGCTTTACAGCTCCATATGCTTGAAAAATTCCTACTCCAACTATTACCCCATCTCCTAAATCCATACTCTAACCCTTTTACTTCTGCTGCATTTATGTCATGACTGTAGATCCAGGACTGATCTAATATACAATACTGTTTCCCAATTCTCTCTCTCCTGACATTCCCTATTTTACATTCAAGCAATTCTTTGGTTAATCTCACTGATGGTACTACATACCCTATATAACAGGTTCCTTCACATTCCATAGGAAGCCATTTATATGCATTTGTACTGCAAATGTAGTATTCCCCCTCACATAATAAAGCTATTGGGCCCCCCTGTAGTCTTGCATTAAGACTAGTCACAAACTTGTGTTTGTCCTTATTTGTATCCTCCAAAATTCTGTAACTTACAAATTATACTACATCTTTCCTGATATCTGAGGGACATTACCTCCAATCTGTACAACGGAACATTGTATTCATTACTTCCATTGCTTTTACCAATTTTTCTTGATCTAAAAGTTTTCTCACTTTTGTCCTGACTTTAACTCCTTTTCCAGGTATTTAAACATCCCCACTAGTTACTGTTATATTGCATTCACTGACCCCTACTAGTTTGGATCTTGTCTGAACTGTACTTACTTTTAAGGTTGGAACATCCACCTTGTCTGATTTGCCACAAACTCTATTCCTGTTACTAATTTTTAGCAAATCTGTTAGTTCCACGGGTACTGCTGAAAAATACACTTTATCCTTTGTCATCGGTATTGGTGCACATACCCAGCATTTAGTGTCATTATCTATTTCAGCATACACAGTTTGCATTACTGTAAATAAATTAAAATCAGGTATTCATCCCTTCTTGTCTTTTGATATTGACTAGCATTTCAGGCTATATGCAACATCCATTGCATGTATTATATTTAACTATCAATCTGTGTTTCCAAGTCAGTTTTCTGGGAGCTTTTACCAATAAAGCTCTTTTTTTTTTCCTCCTCTGGCAGTTTTGGTCTCCCAAGCCAGTAAATGGGCATCTGAAAATTAGATAAATTATTTACCTACCCTTAGTTTGCTCTCTCTGTTTAATTACTTTACACTGATCTCTGTGTGCCAACATTTTTTTAGGCTTTTTCACATTCTGTACTCTTAGGCCAAATGGTCCAATTAATTCCTTTATTACTTCAAAAGGTTCTTGCCAATTACTGTCCCATGGACCAGTTTTACTGAATTTTTTTACCATGACCACTTCCCAACTGAATATCCTCTTCCTCTGGCAATGCTAGAACTTTTTTCCACAAATGGAATGCTTGCTCTTTGGCTATCTCTCGGCATCCTTCATGCAAGTCTTTCATCCATTGTTGATGCTTTGCTGCTTCTAACAATGGTCTTTTACTCCATATTTCCGAGTCAAAAGAAATCTGTAAGGGCATTTGACTGCCTGTCATCACTTCAAATGGAAATATTCCTGTTTTGCTATTTGATGTTGCCCTGGACTCCCATCAAAATGCTAGGTAAGTGATTTACCCAATTATTTCCTTTCTCCAGGCACATTTTTTTTTCAACCTGTCCTTTAAGGTTCTATTCTCATTCGTTCTACCATCCCATTTGATTGTGGAAGATATGGAACATGAAACCCCTGCCGAATTCCCACCATGTCACAAAGTACTTTCATCATTTTACTGACAACTTGTGGTCCCGTTGTCTAACTCTATCACCCTGAGCCATCCTCAATGGCAAAAAATGTTTTTCTAAAGTGCTTCTGCTGTCACTTCAGCTGTCATTCCCTTGGTTGGAATTGCTTCCACCCGTTTTCAAAAAACATGTACCACTACCAGCAATTAGCAATACACACCTTTTGCAGGAGGCAATGGTCCTGCATAGTCAATTTGTACAGAGTACCATGATTCATCTGCCACAGGTACCCTATACAACTGTGGCTTCTTGCACTTTGCATTTGTCTGCAGACATATCAAGCATTCATCCTGCCCTACCTGACAGTTTTTTCAAACGTGGATTCCAATACTTTTCTTTCAGTACTGGCCATAACTTTTCTGTTCCTATATGTCCCAAAAAATGGTAATTAAACCTCACTAGTTGTTTTGCCAACTGATATGGAATGTATGGCAATTTTAGCCCTTTCTCTGTCTGATAAACAGAAGCACTCACATACTCCATTATTCTGTAACACACATTTTTTTTACAATTCCTCTGGCTCTCCCTTTTCCTTTTAAATCCTTTTTAAATCCTCATCTACTTGCTTTCTTTCTTTCAAAAATCATACTTCAGAAACGAAGTTCCCACACTTTCCCTTCAGTCTCTTCAGGATGTAAACGCTTACCCTTATCAGCTGCTGCATTTGCTAAAGTATCTCCTTTTGCATTTTCATTTGTCGTCCTTTGATGAGCTTTTAACTTTAAAATACTGAACTGTCCCTGCAACTTGAAATTTTGAATCCGTTTGCACATATCCTTTAAAAAAGAAGCATACTTCAAAGGTTTTCCTTCACTATCAGTGAAATTACCATATGTAGTCTCAGAGAATTTACTACATAAGCTCTATCAGTGTAAATATTTACTGATGTAAATGCTGCAAAATTAGAAGTTATGTACCTACCATAACGTTCCATGTTAGTTGTCTTCTCTCGCCTTCTTTCTTGCTGGATGGGTTTGGAGCCGATCCTCGGCTCCGACTCGGCACTTGCTTTAGCTCGAGAACTCCTTTTACCAGCTCGAGGCAACCCTATATCCCATGATGCAAGGCAGAACTACCTCAGATCTCGTTTGGCAGCTAACTTACCCTGCTAAAGGTTATCCTAACCAAAATAGGAACAAAGTTTCCTAAAAGAAGTCCTCATAACAAAGATCCAGAGGAAACAAACTGATAGGAACTCTTCAAGATCTGTCCAGGCCAGGGGGAAGGAGGGAGGGACGCAAGAAAGAAGGCGAGAGAAGACAACTAACATGGAACATTATGGTAGGTACATAACTTCTAAATGTTAAGTTGTCAATCTTGCCTTCATTCTTGCTGGATGGGACCGCGTCCCTAGCACCTGTATCCCGGGTGGCTCAATGGAACAGACTCTTGAGAACTGTGGAACCAAAACTGGCCCTATCTCTGGAGGCCAAATCCAACTTGTAATGAGAAACAAAGGTATGAGGCATGGCCCAAGTAGCTGCTGCACAAATGGTATCAATGGGAAGTCTATCCTGAAAAGCTGCAGAAGTGGATAGACTCCTGGTCGAGTGTGCTTTTGGCTTAGAAGGTAGTTGTTTGCCTCTGAGAGAGTACACATAGGAAATGGTGGAAGTCAACCATCTGGATAAGGTCACTTTAGAAACTGGAAGACCTAACCTGTTTTCTGCATAAGAGACAAACAATTGGTCCGATTTTCTAATTTGTTTAGTCCTATGCAAGTAGTACCTGAGCTGACGATGGACATCCAAAAAATGCAATTTCTGTTCAGCTCTGTCAGAATAGTTAGGGAAAAAGACTGGTAATTCTATAGATTGGTTAATATTGGTTTGAGATACAACCTTGGGGAGAAAGGAAGGGTTAGTTCTTAACGATACCCTGTCCTTATGAAAACCAAATAAGGTGAACGAATACAGAGAGCTTGAATCTCGGAAACCCTTCTAGCAGAAGTGACAGCCAGTAAAAATATAGTTTTCCATGTCAATAACTTCAAAGAACATGAAGCAGACGGTTCGAAAGGAGGTAGAATCAAGGATGCTAACATTAAGTTTAGATCCCATTGCGGAGGAGGATGCTTTATAGGTGGTTTTAGGAGAAAAACTCCTCTCAAAAAGGCCTTGCATAATCTATGAGACATGATGTTATTGTCATGCAAGCCAACATGATACTTGGAAATGGCAGCCAGTTGTACTTTGACTGTAGATGACGAGGATCCCGAATGAAAAACCTCCGCTAGGAAATCTAAAACAGAATGTACGGGAGCAGTAAAAGGATCAATATTTCTGGAGTTTGCCCAAATCGAAAACCGTTGCCACTTGCTAGCATATATAGTCCTAGTGGACGACTTCAAAGAAGACACTAAAATGTCTCTGAGTCAGAAATCATTGGTAGCCTGGCTAGGGAAGGAAGTGGAGCAACCAAGCAGTGAGGTTGAGAGAATGAACGGCCCGGTGCTGCTGACCTGACTGGTGGATCAAAAGATCCGGAACTGGGTCCAGATGCCAGGGCTGCACCAGAAGGTGACGATGCAGAGACGGAAACCAAATCTGTCGAGGCCAAAAGGGAGCAATGAGGATCAATTTGGCTCTCAAAACGGTGGCTTTCTGAATGACTTGTGGAATCAATGGAAAAGGAGGAAAAGCATAAAGAAGTCCCCGCGGCCAATCCTGGGTTAGAGAGTCTCTCAGGGGTTGGCCTGGAAGGGGAAATAGAGTGAAATAGTCTGGGCACTTGTTGTTTTGAGGGGTAGCGAAAAGATCGCAACAAGGAGTGCCCCACTTCAGAAAAATCTGATCCACCACAGATTGATTGAGAGACCACTCGTGAGGCATCAGAATAGATCTGCTTAGCCTGTCCGCCAATAGGTTGGACCTGCCGGGGATGTGCATTGCTATCAGAAACCGCTGAGAAGAGATCGCCCATTGCCAAAGTCTGAGAGCTTCTCGACATAAGGGATAGGACCTGGTTCCGCCCTGTTTGTTGATGTACCAGACCACAGACATGTTGTCCGTCTGTACTGCAATAGTCCCCGTGGGAAGAAAGTCGTCAAGGGCTTGCAACGTTAAAAGCACTGCTCTCATCTCCAGGACATTTATGTGCAGATGGTATTCTATGGGTTGCCACGTACCGTGGACCATCCTGCCCTGATAATGCCCCCCCCACCCGATCAGGGAGGCATCCGTGGTGACTGTGGCAACTGGAGGAGGGGGAACAAAGGGTCGGCTCTGATGAAGAAGAGGGGAGGATATCCACCAGCCCAGATGAGCCCTGCAAGACTGTGTCACTAAGATCTCGTGTCTCATCGGAAGATCATGATACGACCACTGTGTGAAAAGCATCCACTGTAGGAGACGCATGTGAAAGCGAGCCAGTGGTAGAAGAACAATGGCCGCAGCCATTAGACCTAGAACTTTCAGGACAAACCTGGCTTTGATCTTTTTGCTTTGTAACAGAAGCCGAACAAATTTTTGGAGGTCTAGAATTCTTTGATCTGTTAGTCTGGCTAACATTTTGACGGTATTTAACTCTGCGCCTATAAAGGTGATAGATTGGCAAGGCAGCAGAGAAGATTTTTCGAAATTTACTGAAATTTTCAGATTCTTGCAAAGCTGTAGGGTGTAGTCTCTGGACTGAAGAAGCTGACACTTGGTGGTGGCGGAGAGGAGCCAGTCGTCCAAATAAGGAAACACCTGGAATCCTCGACGTCTCAGGTGAGCTGTGACCACTGCCATGCATTTGGTAAACACTCTGGGGGCTGAAGTGAGGCCAAAGGGCAGGGCTCTGAATTGGTAATGACTGGTCCCTAGCCGAAAGCGGAGAAACCTCCTGGAGTGCCTGTGAATCTTTATGTGATAGTACGCATCCTGAAGGTCTATAGAGCACATCCAGTTGTCCTTGCCCAGAAAGGGCAGAATAGACTGAAGCGTGACCATCCGAATCTTGCCTTTTGACAAATCTGTTCAGATTGCTGAGGTCTAATATTGGTCTCCACTCTCCCGTCCTTTTGGGGACCAAAAGAATCTTGAGTAGACGCCGGATCCTACTTGGTCTGCCGGCACTGTCTGGACGGCTCTTTTTCTAGGAGTTTTGAAACCTCCTGTTTTGCCAAATCCCTTTGACCGGGTGAGATGTCTGGAAGGGATTGTAGAGGTACGGAAACCTTCTGAAGGGATCTTGTAACCCTCGGATATAATCGACTGTACCCACTTCTCTTGGGATAGGGATTGCCAGGCTACTGGGTACAGTGAAATCCTTCCCCCGACTGCCTCCAAGGGTGGACAGTGGGGCAACACCTCAGGGATGCTGAAAGGGCTTCTCAGGAAGAGACTCCCTGTTGCCCTGGTTCTGAGGACCCCCTGCCTCTAGGGGGCGTCTATTATTGTTACCCCTCTGCCTCTGGGGGTAAACTGACCACGTGTGTCTGGTGTAGCTCCTTGGGCTTTACGGAACCACATCTTCCCCCCTTTCTGACCCTTGGGATATGGTCTAGAAGGAGTGGAAAACTGGACTCCAACGGCAGAAAGAGTCTTACCGTCCTGCTCACACCTGGTCAAGGTATCCTTCACTTGAGGTCCGAACAAAGCCGAACCGTCAAAGGGGGTATTAGTGAAGGACGCCTTAAAGGGGTCCGCAAAATTACAGCCGCATCCAGGCTTGGCGTCTAAGAGCAACTCTTGTGCCTGCGGCCCTGCTCGCTCCATCGGCTGCATAAGATATGAGCCGCATAGAGGAGTTAGATATGGAATTCAGGATAGCAAGCTGTGAGGCAATCTTTTCCTGAGCCCCAGCAGCAGAAGGATCCTGGACTACTTCACCCAGTTCTTTGAGAATATCTCATTGAAGCCTGGTGAAGTGACAAAGGTAATTCAGCGAACGCATAGCAAAGGTCGCTGAAGAAAACATCCGCTTTCCATACCTGTCCATGGTCCTAGAATCCTTATTAGGAGGATGGACAGGTACTGAAGGATCCGCCAGTTCCTTCTTAGTGGCCGCCACCACCATAGCATCCACAGAGACACCTTTGGAAAGGAACTGTTTATCCGACGGGCTGTAATGAACTTGGATGGTCTCCTGGGGACAGGTTCCACAGAATCTGGAGCCCACGCCTTCGAGCCACTACCTGCATGAGTGGGTCGAAGGCGGAGACACCCAGGAGGTGGAGGGTCGGGATCCAAAAGCCTCCAGGTATACCGACTCATCCTCGGAGGGGTCAATGGAGGCCAATTCCCCTCTGTTTGAGGAGCTCAAGGATGTCTGAAAAGGAGACATCCTCAGAGGGGGACCGTGGGGAACCCTCCGACTCATCTAAGTCGGTATCAGATGTAGTAGACTCAGGGGAGTCTGTGTGTTTCCTCTTACACGTCCTCTTCCGAGGGGTTCCCCTGCAGGGTCAGGAGAAACCTCGGAAGAGGAGGAAATTCCCAGTGGGGAAACCTGGGGCGATGGATCCCTGGGCCTGAGGGCAAGAGGCTGGCAAGAGGCATCTGCAGGCACTGATGAGGGAGGAGCTAGAGGGATAGACCGTTGACCAGGCTCAGAGGCCAGGACACTCCTCATCACCTCAAAGGCTCCTCTCCCCGGGAGACCGGAACACACCCGCTGCGAAGAAACAGGGATGGTCGGCTCCAAGGAGGGAGAAGGCTCGAGGCGATGTCGGTGCCGAGCTTACCAAAGCCGAAGCCCCGAGAGGGAGAGCGGGTCGGACAAGGGTCCGATGCCACTAGCCCTTCGGAGCCGACAGTGGAAACCCGACGACCGGATCCCTCCAAGGAAGGTCTCAAGGAGGAGATCGGAGCCGAGGACGACGGAGCCGAAGGATGTATCGGCTCCGGCATCGAAACAGTCGCTGTCCCAAGAAGCTCCGGCTCTGAACTCTGGTGTGGAGTCGGAGGAGGAAGTTCAAGAATTGGGGCTATAGCCGAAGTCTGTTGAGACGGGCTATGGAGCATTTGGGCCAGTGCCTGAGACTTCAACAGCCTGCTTACCACCCTCTCCAAGTCGTGGTCAGACAGCCTGGAAGATCTCGAAGATCGGCTCCGATGGCTCCGCTCCAACAAAAGAGGAGATCCCGGAGCCGAATGGATACTCATAATAGAGGGGGACCGAGATCTCTTACGGGTCGAAGCCATCGGAGCCGAAGTCCCTAGAACTCCAGATGGAGCAGAGGATTTCTCGGCTCCGATGCTGGATAAAGTGTCGGCTCCAGCCGGAGCCAAGGCCACAGTAGTCAGGGTATCGGAGCCGGCCGGCACCGAACCCACTACTCGAGTAGAAGTATCGACTCCAGCCGGAGCCGATATCGGCTCAGACGGAGCCGGAGCCACCGGAGGAGGCTTGGACACTGTAGCCTGAACCTTCGGTGGCTTAAGAGGTTTTCCTGACCCTGATTTAGGAGGAGAACCTTCAGGTTTAAGTAAACCTCGGAGGATTAGTTTGTTCCTCCTTTCCTGCAGGACTCTCTGGCTAAAAGCATGACACAACGCACAGGAGTCCTGCAGGTGCAAAGGCCCCAGGCAATAAACACAAGAAGTGTGACCATCTGTCAGAGACATTTTCTGACAGCACTGGTCACACTTCTTGAAGCCTGAGACCTTGCCTTCTTTAGACATCTTAGAAGGATAGAACACAAACAGTCCCAACAAACACACAAATTAATCCCTTACACAAGCACACAGGAAGGGATAACAGAAAGGGACTATTCCTGACTAAACTACTTTAGACAGAACTTATAAAAAATTTATAAAAAGGTTGAAAAATAGGGAATAGGGTGGGCTGTAACTAAATACAGACTACACTAACACTAACAGGGAAAAATAAACCCCTAACTACACTTTTTCTTACTTGACTAAGAAAAAACTTACCTCAGCTGGCAAAGGAGACCTCTTTCGCTAAGCGGCAAACGAGATCTGAGGTAGTTCCGCCTTGCATCATGGGATATAGGGTTGCCTCGAGCTGGTAAAAGGAGTTCTCGAGCTAAAGCAAGTGCCGAGTCGGAGCCGAGGATCGGCTCCGAACCCATCCAGCAAGAATGAAGGCGAGATTGACAACTTATCATATTTTACAGACTCTAGCTCTGCCCTTTGTGCTGACATGTATCCTGGTAACTTAACCATAATTGGTTTGTCCCCCTTTTGCAATGTCTCTATTGCAAAAACAGTGTAGTACTTCTCATCTTTGTAGAAATGTGCACCATCCACATACACTGTAGGAATGTGGCAGTCAATCTGCCTTTAATGGTGACTTATCCAGTTTCTCCAAATCTGCCATATAGTCATACACTTTTCCTTCATATCCAATAAAATTGGATAAGTAATACTAGTCCCCTGTCTATATTTGTACATTCTTCATACTGAAAGCAGTTATCCATTTTGAAAAAAAAAAAAAACAGTCTAACCCCTTCAGTGATTTTGTTTATCTGTTATTTAACAAAGTCTTGATTGTCAAGTGTGGAGTTTGAACTATAACCCCCGAGAACATTGTCAAATTCTCTCTCCTATTCCTCAGTAAATGGCCAAAAGCTGTTTAATGCTAGGATGATATCCTTTTTCTACAGGGGTTATTCTCCTGCTACAAAAAGTAACCAGTCTTAACTTGGTGTCCATTCCCTGAGATGCCTTTTGTGACCAAGACTGTAATAACACCACTGAGTGTGTGTCCTTCCCTGCTGCTGCTTGCAAGACAAAAGGTAATGTACTGGTAGGAGCTATCAGCTCCGTTGCCTGTGCCAATTTCTGCTTGAACATTGTAGATGCCTCTTCATAAGTGTGGCTCCATTGTAGTCAACTCTTCTTTTTGATCTGCTAACATTTTTAGAGAGGAACTGCTGCTTCTGCATCGTACTCTATAAATTCCCGATTGTAGTTCATGATTCCCATGAATTTATGCAAATCCGAAATTGTCAAAGGTTTTGCAATTTCAGAATGCCCCTCACCCTTTCCTAACAAGGAGTCCTCCCTGTTGGTCTGATAATGGTTCCTAGAAATTTTACTTCTTGTGACAACCTGTATTTTGTCTTTGTTTACTTTGAGCCCTGTCTCTTGCAACTGTCTCAGAACTTTTCTTACCTGTGATATGTGTTCTTCTACAGTCTCTGACTATCAGAATGTCATCAATATAATGAATAACCTTGTCATCTTTACTCCCATCGTGTAAGAATGTCACTACTATTTGATAAAAAAATGACAGGACTGTTCTGAAAACCCTGAGGTAATCTAGTCAGGACATACTGTTTATTTTCAAAGATAAAAACAAACCCTTGCCATTCCGTTTTCTGAAGTAGTACTGCAAAAAAATCCATTTGCTAAATCTATCACTTTAAACCAATTACTTTGTGATTTTATACAAACTTATTTCTGGAACTCCTGGTATCAAATGTACTTTCAGCTGTGTGTACCAGTTAACCTTACAGATGTCTATTACCAAACGGTAACTTCCATCCTTCTTTTTAACTGGCCAAATAGGTGAATTTGACCATGTCCCTTCTGAATTATGCCAGCCTGTTTCCATTTTAAAATGCATTTTCTCATGTCATCCACTGCCTCAGCTGGAATCGGATACTGTTTTTGGAAAGGAGGAATGCAATCCCTCGCACCTTCCACTGTAATTGAACTAACTTCCTACAGTCTTTTTGTTTCTGCCCATAATGTCTGAAATTCTTTATGGTTTTCCACATATCTCTTTGTTCAACTGTCAGGGGCACCACCCTGTTTCCCTTGGTCTCTACTAGGCTAACTTGCATTGTCATGCATTTTCAGTTAACACTCAGTTCAATATTATTTCTTGTTTTCACAAAATACAGTTGGCAAAAATCAGTTACTATACATAGTGCATTTAAAATACCCACTCCTATTATGGTCATTCCATAACTAGGATGCATTAAAAAAATTCCCATTAATGGAGTTTCATCCTGAGTTAACCTAATGTCTACAGGTTCACTGCTCACTGCTACACATGCACTAACATTAAAACCCGAAATAAAAGTTTTCTTTCTCGGATCCAGCTTAAAGCCTTCTGTTTAACAGAAACTGCTGCTCCCATGTCTAGTAAGATATTTTCCATGGCAACCCCTCCAACCCAGATGTCAGTTAAAGGTCTACCATAATTTCCTCATTTAAAAAATAACTGAATTATCTAAGTAGGGGACACACCATTATTGTGAATCACTGTCATTATCCAGATGCCTGGAAACTTCTCTAACACCACAAATATTGTGTTCTTGTTCCTGAGAATCATCATCCTCATCTACTGCATATGAAGGACAAAGCAATTCTTAACATACAGCCTGATGGCTTTTACTTTCTGTATAACAGGAAGGATCTTCCCTAGCTTCCGATGGGTATACATTGCTTTCATCATCATATTGCTGCAATTTAGTATTCCCTCTTGTATTATAATGAAATATTTGACCCTCTGTTATCATCCTGCAACTTTTGCATTTGCTTTTCCTTCCCAACTTTTTTTTTCTGAGTCCTTTGCAAATACTCCTCCCTCTCTCTGCCTATTTTTCCATTTTCTGTAGTATATGCAACCCTTCTTGATATGTCCCAATTTTCTACACAAAAAACATGCAATTTGTCTATCATCAGGGCTTTCTGTAGCTGGAGGGGCTGCTGCTGCTCTCAGTACATCCTTGTTCTCATCCCCCAACCTTTCTCTACCTCTCCCAATCCTATTGCACCTATTTCAAACCCATCTTCCTCAGGACCAAGATAAAAAATGTTATGCTTAAAAATATCTTTCTTGTCACTCATTACTCTCCTTCTCATTAGCTTATGAACACATTACTCTGTGTTAGCAGTTTCCTCATAAATGCACTTAATGTCACCTGGTACTCCTTTTACTTGTTCCAAAAAAAGTTATGTATTCACCATAACGTTCCATGTGAGTTGTTCATCTCGCCTTCATTCTTACTGATGGGTTTGGAGCCGATCCTCAGCTCCGGCTCGGCCAGATACAAAAGCTCGAGGTCCTCAACCAGCTCGAGGCCTACTGCTATCCCATGATGCCCTGGTGCTATTCTCAGATCTTGTTTGCTGCTAATATATCATATGCCACTCCTAATATACCAAGATTAGAAAAATATATAGATGAGACACAATACAACCATGACATACTTGAATTCTTGGTCCTCAAGAAGTCTGGATGGGGGATGGAGGGTGGGACGTAAGAATGAAGGTGAGATGAACAACTCACATGGAACATTATGGTGAGTACATAACTTCTTTATGTGACATTGTTCTATCTTGCCATTCATTCTTACTGATGGGTAGCATATCAAGCACCATCTTTCTTGGGTGGCTCACAGAAGGATGTTCTTCAGGATAGTGGAACCAAAGGAAGCCCTGCCCACTGGAGGCCTTGTCTACTTTGTAATGAGTGATGAAGGTATGAGGCCTTGACCAAGTAGCTGCTGCACAAATAGTATCTAATGGTAATTTAGCAGTAAAGGCTGATGAAGTAGATACAGCTCTAGTTGGGTGGACCTTTATCTTCTGTTTTAATGGTGCATTCACTGAACTAAGTGAAGGAAATACAGTCTAATAACCATTTTGATAAAGTGGTTTTTACCACTGAAGCACCTTTTTTAGACTCTGAAAAGGAGACAAAGAGCTGTTCTGTTTCCCTGAAATGTTTGATTCTGTCTAAATAGAATCAAAGTGGTCTGTGAACATCAAGTTTGTGCAGCATATGTTCCATCTTAGTGCATTTAGGGAAAAATATGGGCAATTCAATAGACTGGTTGAGATTTGTCTCTGAGGAAACTTTAGGTAAAAATGATGGATTCATTCTAAGCGAGACTCTGTCATGAAAAAATCAAAAAAAGGGGGTTTATGGACAAGGCCTGTAACTCTGAAACACTCCGAGCAGAAGTAATAGCTATTAAAAATATGGTTTTCCATGATAGATATTTCAAGTCACAAGATGAGGTTGGTTCTAAAGGGGGTAGGATTATTCGGGAAAGAACAAAATTTAGATTCCATGGCATAGCTGGATGTTTGATGGGTGGTCTCAAATGAGCAGTACCCTTGAGAAAGGCTTTAGAGAGTCTATGTGACGTATTAGAACCCTGGTCACCAAGATGAAAGTTAGAAATTGCTGCCAATTGAACTGTAATGGCTGCTGCAGTTGCCTCTTCATTGAAAAGTTTAGTCAAAAACTCTAGAATGGATGACACTGAAGCCAGGTACAGGTCAATATTGTTCTGAAATGCCCATATAGAAAACATTTCCCATTTATTAAGATATAACTTCCTGGTAGACGATTTATGAGAGGATGTTAAAATATGCTGCGCCGCAGTTGAGAGGTTGTGAATCCTGGCTATGTTTAGAACTGGAGCAGCCAAGCTGTCAGTTTGAGGGACTGAAGAGTAGGATGAAGAGCCCCTGATGAAGGAGTCAGAAGATCTGGAACTAGGTCCAGAATCCAAGGTTCTTCCAATAGATGAGGCTGGAGGAAGGGGAACCAAATTTGACGAGGCCAGTAAGTGGCTATTAAAATGTTGGTCCTTCCCAGAGCCTTGGCTTTCTGTAAAACTTTGGAGATCAGAGGGAAAGGAGGGAAGACAAAGGAGACCTGGGGGCCAATTGTGTACAAGTGCATCCCATGGGACATGCCCTGGAGGGGGGATTAGGGCAAAGTAGCTGCTGCATTTCGTGTTTGTGGGAGTTGCAAAGAGATCGCAGCAAGGCTGGCCCCATCTGTGGAATATCCTTTCAGCTTTTTTCTTTAGGGACCACTCATGAGACAACAGAATTGCCCTGCTCAGTTTGTCTGCTATCACACTGAATCTCCCCGGGGATGTGCATTACTATCAGAAAGCACTGGGTGGAAGTTGCCCACTGCCATAATCTCAGGGCCTCTCGACATGGGGGATAAAATCTGGTTCCTCCTTGTTTATGTACCAGATCACTGACATACTGTCTGTCTGAACTGCAATGGTTCCCAGAGGGAGAGCATCTTAAAAGGACTGCAACTCTAGAAGTACCACTCTCATCTTCAGGACATTGCTATGCAGATGAACCTCATGTTTCCTCCACATGCCTTGGGCTGTTCTTCCTTGATAATGCCCCCCACCTTATCAGGGAGGCATCCGTGGCTATAGGAGTGGGTAGAACAAAGGGCTGGCCTACAGTTACTTGGTGACATGTCAGCCACCACTGAAGGTCCTTCTTGCATGAATTCATTATCATGATTTTTTGTGACATTGGAAGTTCTTGAAAAGACCATTACGTGCACAGCAGCCATTACAGTACATACACATGCATCTGACCTAAAGGAATCACAATGATTGCTGCCGCCATTGTCCCTAACAATTTGAGTACCATTGAAACTAGGGCATTTTCTCTTGGGAACAGGTCCAGGACCTGTTTTCGTAGAACACAAACTCTTTCTGGTGGAAGGTTTATGGTAATGGTATTTAGCTCTGCTCCTATAAAAACGGTATGTTGCGATGGCGACAAGGCAGATTTTTCTGAATTTATGGTAATCCCCAACTCACTGCAGAGGTTCAAAGTTGTGTCCCTTGCTTGTATGAGTTGATGCTTGGTGGTGGCAGTGAGGAGCCAGTCATCTAGTTATGGAAACACCTGGAATCCCAAATGTCTCAGGTGAGCAGTGACTACTGCCATGCATTTGGTGAACACACTGGGGGCTGTAGTGAGACCAAAGGGCAGAGTGCGAAAATGATGATGACTGGTTCGCAGCAAGAAGCGTCGATCCCTGGATGGCCTGTCAATTTTTATTTGGTAGCACATCCAACTGTCTTTTCCCAAGTATTGACTGTAGCGTGACCTTCAGGAATTTTGTCTTTTTTACAGACTGGTTTAGGCTGCTGAGATCCAAAATGGGCCTCCAATCTCCTGTTTTCCTTGGAACTAAAAAGAACCTTGAGTAAGTTCCGGATCCTATCTGGTCTGCTGGGACTGGTTGGGTGACTTTTCCAGCAACCTTTGAATCTCTGTGGCTGCTTGTTCCATGTGAATGGGTGGAACGTCCGGGATTTTTCTTATAGGGGGGCGAGGGGAGTGGCAAAGGGAACGGAGTATCTTCTGGATATGATGCTTTGCACTCAGCTGTCTTTTACTTTTAGCCAGGCATTTGGGTACAAAGAAAAATGTCCCCCAACTGCCTCCAGAAATGGACAGGCAGGCCTCCTTTCAGGAGCACTGATAGGGGTTCCCAAAGAACTGGTCTCTTTCGCCCTGATTCTGTGGACCCCCTCTGCCGCATGGGCAGCATCTTCCATTATTATCCCCTTCTCTGCCTCTAGAGGGGGGTTCACCACATGTGTCTTGAAAAGTTCGAGTTTTATGGAACCACATCTTCTCTCCTTTCTGGCATTTGGGGTAAGGTCTGGTAGGGGTGGAAAAGCAGACTCCGATGGCAGACAGTCTTTCCTTCTTGCTCACACCTGGTCAGCGTTTCCTTCATTTTGGGTCCAAAAAGGGATGAGGCATTGAAAGGGGTGTTAAGGATGACTTAAAGGGCTCCACAATGGAACATAATGCATCCAGGAATGTCTTCTAAGAGCAATTCATGTACCCACTGCCCTACTCATTCCATCAGCTGCATATGAGACCAGACACATGGAAGAGTTTACAAGAGAATTAAGGGTAGTGAGCTGGGAAGTTACTTTGAGACCTCCACAGCTACTGAACCTTGTAGAGCATCACCTAGTTCTTTCAGATCATCTCTTTGCAACCTATTAAAGTGCGTTAGATAGTTCAGTGATCGGACAGCAAAAGTCCCTGAACTAAACATGTGCTTACCACATCTATCCATGATCCTAGAATCCTTATTAGGAGGATGGACAAACGTAGACGTTTCTGACTGTTCCTTTTTGGTGGATGCCACCACCACCATAGCATCAATGAGCACTCCTTTGGTCAAGAAGGTCTTGTCCTGCGGGGAAGTTATAAATTTATTAGGCCTGCTAGGGACAGACTCCATGGTATCTGGGGACTCCCATGCCCTTCGATATTCTAGCTCCATCAGCTCATCAAAGGGTGGAGACACCCAAGTGGTGGAGGGCTGACATCCAAAAGCCTTCAGGAGGACTGACTCATCATCAGTAGGATTAATGGACTTCCAGCCACCCCTCTGCTTAAGAATTTCCAGGATATCTGTTGAAGGTGATATCCTCCGAGGGGGACCGTGGAGATCCTTCTGACTCATCTAAGTCAGTGTCTGACATGACGGATTCCTGTGGAGAGTCCAGATGCTTCCTCTTGCAAAGTCTCTTCCTGGGAACCCCTTCAGTGAGAGCTTCTGGAGAGGTCTCGGAAGAGCAGGGCTCGCCCAATGGGGCTTCATAAGGCTCAGGGTCTCTATGCTTTAGAGGGATGTGTGATGTAGAGGTAGACACCGGTGCTTTATCGGAAGGAGCTGCTGGTTCTGATGGTGTGGTTGTTGGAGTTGACAACACCCTCCTCATGGCATCGAATGCCCCTTGGTCCTGATGAGAAGAAACCTCCAGATCTGAAGAGATAAGAGATTCCCTTGGCGCCAGAACCGCAGGTTCCAAGCCTGAGGTAGGAGCTGAGCTCAACTGAGCTGAGGCCCTAAGAGGCAAAGTCAGAACTGAGAAATAGGTTCTACTATCCTCCCCGGACCCGATCAGTGAGTGTTGGCCCCTAGAGCATTTGGTCGGCACCGAAGACGTCAGGGTAGTCGGAACTGACAGACCTGAAGCAGGCGTCAGTCCCGATGGCTCCACAATCATCAGCTCCAAAGCCTCAAGTTGGATCAGAGGAGGAACAGAAGAAGATGGAAGGGTTTTTGTCGGTTCCGAAGTCCCAGGGATAGGCCCTGATAGAAGTTTGGCCAGCCCCAGTGTCTGCAGAAGCCTCTGTACCACACGATCCACATCCATGTCTGACAGCCATATTGGAGACCAAGACGACGGAATGGATGAAGCTACTTGACTGTAATATTGGTGACTTTAAAGTAGGAGACACCGGGTCCAATACTGGGGACCAGCTCCTAACTGTAACAGTCAGCTCCAAAGGCAGCGGAGCTGATGTTAAAGACTTATCCATTCTGGATTTGCTGGTTGATGGACTCTTACTTGGATCCGACGAACCAGAAGATGATTTAGAAAGTTTGTCACGCTTGTCCTTGTTCAGTTTCCGTTGGAGAGGATTTTAAAAGACCTCTATCACTTTCCTGTCATGCTCATGTTACACCCTAGCACTAAATGAGTGGCATATAGAGCAGTCCTCTTGAAGATGAACCTCCCCTAAACAAACACAAGTAGAATGTTCATCTGTTATGGACATTTTTTGCCCACATTTTGGGCACTTCTTGAACCCAGACTTGGATTGCTTTACCTCTTTTTCTTCTTGTTGTTGAGACATGTCTCACAGATAACACCTATATAAACAGAGCGATATATATATATATATATATATATATATATATATATATATACACATATATATATATATATATACATATATATATATATACATATATAGCTCTGTGTATATATGTGTGTGTATATATATGTATATATATATATATGTGTGTGTGTATATATATATATATATATATGTGTGTGTATATATATATATATATATATATATATATATATGCAAAATCACACAAATTTATAGTATTTAAGCCTTGTATAAAAAATAGGCTTGTAAGACGCACAAAAAAACTTATTAAACTACCTAACTACTAGCCCCTAAAACTTGGGCTCAGAAACAGAACAGCAATCAACCTCCTAGTTTAAACGGGCTCCTCAGCACACACTAAAAGAAATGATCAAAACAAGCCTCGAAATATAATAGGCTTTGAATAACACCAGATAATTTAATAGACTAGGGTAGGGAGATATTAAAGGCCAAAAAACATGGCCAGAAACAGTACTAGCACGCATGCACCTAGACTTATTTACTAACTAGCTATAACAGGTTAAACAAGATAAAGAAAACTTATTCACTTCAATATCTAACTAATATAAGACAAAATTTTTAGTAAATACTAAGTAAATATCAAATATGAAAGTTAGACTGGCCAGAGCTTAGTAAAACACTCACGATCTGTTGCAGCGGCAAATGAGACCTGAGGATAGCACCAGGGCATCATGTGATAGGGAGTAGGCCTCGAACTTTTGTATCTGGCCGAGTTGGAGCCGAGGATTGGCTCTGAACCCATCAGTAAGAATGAACGGCGAGCTAAAACAACGTCACATTGAATGTATTGGCCTCGTTTGCTTTTCTGAGTCATTCATTTCACTGTCACTTATTCTGTAAATGATTTGAAAAGCAATGGTCTGCCTGTTCTAGCATCCTGTCAGACACTGTCTTTCGGCTTTTCCCAGTTAGGGATTGCCACAGCGGAACTCCGGTCTGCTAATGATTGGTAGTTGATTTTTACGTGCCGAGTTACCAGCCCTGATGCACAACCTTCAACGAAGGTACGCCCATTCACGCATGTCTCCACGCAGAAGACGCTCTAGCTAAGAATCGAACCGGACAGCGTCTTACTGTGAGGTGACAACGCTACCACAGCACCACCACCGCGGTCTCCATCCTGTCAGACACTAATATTAAAATAATCTAACAACTTTGTAGTCAAAGTTTGACCTTGGGAATATGCCAAGAGTTTAGCTCTCGTTCTGCCTAACTTAGAATCAATAATCCACGAAAAACATCCAGTTGGCACACTGATCTCAATAAAGGCCAATTTCCACAGCAAAAAAAGTCAAAATAAAATATTTATTAACAGCAGCTTAGTATCCACAGATTGAGTGCTTTCTTTCCACTCATGGAACTTCATCACAATACCAAACCCAAGTTACCCACATCTAGAATCTTTTCAAACATAGCTCAGGAATCTAACCAGGTGAATGGTGGCTACAGGGAAACCTTTTTTTGTTATTAACTATCACAGAGATATACCCCAGATGAAGAAAATTGTTTTGAGATACTGGGAGATGTTTTCCAGGATGCCTAACACTAGAATTATTCTCCAGGGATTTGAACTTCAGTCTGAGGAGGGGTTACAGTCTGAAAAGCTATTTTGAAGGGGCTAGGAATATCCCTGTTATGGAAGGAAGGACCGGTACCCACCCGTGAGGCATATGCCCCCAGTGCCCACTTATAGCAGATATGAACAAATTGTGTTACTGGAATTCAGTGGGCAAATTAAAAGCAAGAGGTTACTACAATTGTAACTCTACAGGGGTGGTTTATTTGCCATTTTGTACCTCCTGCTTGGCATACTATGTAGGTAAAACAGAAAGGAAACTCAAGCAGAGAATTTACAAACACACCTATGATATTTAGTAGGGGGAAAGAAACTAATGCCTTGTTTAAGCATACCCTAGTGTGTTCAGGATATACGTTCATGTTCTGGGTCTTGGAACAGGTAAAAAATCGGAAAGGGGTGGTGATTGGGAAACCACCCTTGAGTATAAGGAGCTTATGTGGCAGCTAAAAATGGAGGCGTGTTCTCCCCCTGGGTTGAATGAGCATTATTCCATCATCCCTACTCTAAAGAAAAGAGCCTTGAAAAAGAAGTTATGTACTCATCATAACGTTCCATGCTTGTTGCCCATAATCTCACCTTGATTTTTGATGGCTGGGTTTGGAACCAAGCATCGGTTCTGACTCAGCCTAATACTAAAGCTCAAGAGCTGTCACTGGCTCGAGGCTATACCCTATCCCATGATGCCTAGCGACAGTTCCCCAGATCTTGTTTGCAACACTAATCACTAGAAATCATCTAACCAAAAAAGAAAAGGATAAAGATAAAAAAATCCTTAGCCCATGTCTCATAAGACAAGAAGGGAATCAGAGAACTTTATGACCAATTCGAGAAATTCCTCTCGATCCTCCAGGTATGGAGGAAGGAGGGTGGGATACAAGAATGAAGGGGAGATTATGGACAACAAACATGGAACATTATGGTGAGTACATAAGGTCTTTATGTCATGTTGTCCTATCTCGCCTTCATTCTTCATGGTTGGGACAGTGTCCCCAGCACCTTTTTTCTCAGGTAGCTCAAGGGAATAAACTCTTGAAAACAGTGGAACCAAAGGAAGCCCTGTTCTGGGAGGCCAAACCTACTTTGTAATGAGTAATAAAGGTATGAGGATTGACTCATGTCTGCTGCACAAACTGAAGTCAAAGGTAGTCTGGCTTGGAAGTCGACATAGCTCTAGTCGAATGGCCTCAAATTTTACCTGGCAGTTGCTTATGCTGAGAACTATATGCATAAGTAATAGTGTCTGAAAGCCATTCAGATAAAGTGACTCTTGAAACTGGCGCTCCTTTTCTAGTCTTCGAGAATAAGACAAATAATTGGTCAGATTTTTTAAATGCCTTTGTCCTATGTAAATAGAAACATAACTGCCTATGGACACCCAGTTGGTGAAGCTTATATTTTGCATTGTTGCCATAGTTGGAAAAAAAGACAGGTAGATCAATGGACTGATTCAAGTTGCACTCAGAACATACTTTGGGCAGAAAAGAAGGATTTGTTCTAAGAGAGACTCTGTCTTTGTGGAAAACTAAACAGGGAGGATGAATAGACAGAGCTTGTAGTCCCGAAACCCTCCTAGCTGAAGTAATAGCTGTCAAAAAGATAGTCTTTCATGTAAAGAACTTTAGTGAGCAAGAGGAAGCTGGCTCGAATGGAGGGGGAATTAAAGTAGTCCGTACCAAATTTAGATCCCAGGGAGGTGGTGGTTCTCTTACTGGAGGTTTTAATAGGAATGTACCCCTTAGAAAAGCTTTGCATAATCTGTGAGACTATTTTCGATCCCATGTCTCATATGTGGTTGTTAGATATGGCAGCTAATTGTACTTGTATAGTAGCTGCAGCTGCACCTTGATTGAAAATCTCAACTAAAAATTCTAGAACTGTGGCCATAAGGGCTGTGAAGAGGTCTATGTGATACCTAGAAGCCCAACAAAAAAACCTTTTCCATTTGCTTGCACACAGTCTTCTAGTTGTAGTCTTATGAGATGAAACCAGAATGTGTCGCACTGCTGAGGATATATCTGGAAGCCTAGCTAAGATGGAAGGTGGAGCAACCAAGTTGTCAGCTTGAGGGTTTGGATGGAGGGATGGAGCATTCCCGAATGATGGGTCAGATCATCTGGCACTGGGTCCAGAATCCAAGGCTCCTCCTGGAGATGGGGCCATAGGAAAGGGAACCAGATTTGATGAGGCCAGTAAGGAGCGATGAGAATTAGATTGTGACAACAATTGTGCTTTCTGTAGTACTTTGGTATTAATGGAAACCGGAGAAAGGCATAAAGAAGGCCCGGGGGCTAATCATGAACAAGTACATCCTTTGGTGACTCCCCCGGAGGAGGGATTAGGGCAAGGTAGTTGCTGCATTTGGAGTTCATGGACGTGGCAAAGAGGTCACAGCAGGGCTGGTCCCACTTGCAAAATATTCAGTTCACAATTTTCTGTTTCAGGGACCACTCATTGGATTTCCCCGGAATGTGCATTGCAGTTAGAGAATGTTGAGAAGAAATTGCTCATTGCCATACTCTGAGCCTCTTGACACAGAGGTTAGGATCTGGTTCCGACCTGTTTGTTGATGCACCACACCATGGACATATTGTCTGTCTTTATCACAATCGTGCCTGTAGGAAGAGAGCTCTGAAATGCCTGCAACACCAGAAGCACCACTCATCTCTAGGACATTGATGTGCAAGTCGTATTCATGTTCCTGCCAAGTCCCATGGACAGTGTCTCAGATAATGCCTCCCCAACCCTATCTGGGAAGTGTCCGTGGTCACTATAGCTACTGGATGGGGGAGAACAAATGGCCTGCCTATTGTTACCTGTGTGGACTGAAGCCACCATCATAGGTCCTTCTTGCAGGTGTCCATAATGAGGATCTTTTGGGACATGGATAACTCCTGCATGGACCACTGGGCAAAGAGTAGCCACTGTAATACCCTCATGTGTAGATGGGACAGTGGAACTAATGATATCGCAACTGCCATTGAACGCAGAACCTTGAGAACAAACTTTGCTTGCACTTTCCTCCTCATGAGCAAGATTGATAACTGATGATGTAGCGTTTATACCCTTCTATAAGGCAGTTTTGCTACCATGTCTTTTGTGTTCAAGTCTGCTCCTATGACGGTAATAGGCTGTGAAGGCGGCAAGGCAGATTTTTTTAAATTTATTGTAATACCTAGCTCTGAGCAGAGATAAATGGTGTCCCTTGGCTTGGTCAGTAGATGCTCTGTGGTGGCGGTCAGGAGCCAGTCATCTAAGTACAGAATACACCTGGAATCCTAGATGCCTCAGGTGAGCCGTGACTACTGCCATGCATTTGGTAAACACTCTGGGGGCTGTAGTGATACAAAAGGGCAGAGCTCTGAATTGTTAACGACTGGCTCCCAGCTGGAAGCATAGATATCTCCTGGATTGCCTGTCCATCTTTATATGGTAGTATGCATCCTGAAGATCTATTGACCACATCCAATTGTCTTGTCCCAGAAAAGGGAGTATAGACTGCAGTGTCATAATCTGGAACTTTGCTTTTTTTTTTACAGACTTGTGCAGCTTGCTGAGATCCAAGATTGGTCTCCAGGTCCCCTATCTTCTTTGGAACTAAAAAGAACCTTGAGTAAGTCTCAGATTCGATTTGGTCTGCAGGGACTTCTTGGATGACTCTCTTTCTAGCAACCTTTGGATTTCTGGGGTTGCTTGATCCCTTTGACTGGATGGGATGTCCGGGATTCATCTTGATGAAGAAAAGGGTATGTTGTATCCCCTGGATATAATCAACAGTACCCATTTGTCTTCAGTGATACTGAGCCAGGCTTTTGGGTACACTGATAATCTGTCCCCGACTGCCTCCAGAGGTGGACAGATGGGTTTCCTTTCAGGAGTTCTGGAAAGGCCTGCCAGAGAACGTATCTCTGTCACCCTGGTTCTGTGGACCCCCTCTGCTGTGAGCACAGTATCTTCCATTGTTATTTGCCCCTCTGTCCCTGAGGGAAAATTCACCAGGTGCATCCGGTGAAGCTCTTTGGGATTTCCAGAACCACATCTTTCTGCCCTTCTGACATTTGGGATAAGGCCTGGTAGGGACGGAAAAATGTACTCCCATGGCAGAGTTTTGCCTTCCTGTTCGCACCTGTAAGAGTCTCTCTAACTTTTGGCTTGAACAAGGACGGACTGTCAAAGGGGGCATTTATAAAGGAAGACTTAAAGGCTTCAGCAAACTTGCAAAGGTGAATCCAGGAATATCGCCCCAGAGCTACTCCTGTGCTAGCTGCCCTACTCGTTCCATCGGCTGCGTAGGAGATGAGGCACATGGAGGAGTTCAATAGAGAATTTAGAGCTGCAAGCTGAGAGTTTATCTTGTCCAGCACCCCCACAGCTGTAGCACCCTGGAGGTTATCTCCTAGCACTTTCAGGAGATCCCTCTGAATTTGGATAAAATGGGATAAGTAGTTCAGTGACCAGAGAGTAAAGGCTGCTGAAGAAAACATACACTTCCCATATCTGTCCATCGTTCAAGACTCCTTATTCAGCGGCTGGACAGATGAAGTTTCAGCTAATTCCTTCTTGGTGGCCACCACCACCATCATCGCATCTACTGGGACACATTTGTTTAATAATTGCTTGCCATCAGGGGCAGTAATAAACTTGTTGGGCCTCCTCAGAACAGGTTCCATGGATTCTGGAGAGCCCCAAGCCTTTCAACTGACTACACCAAGGAGATGGTCAAAAGGCAGACACCCCCAAGAGGTGGAGGGTCGAGATCCAAATGCTTCCAGGTATACAGACTCATCTTCAGAAGGGGAAAGGGTCTTCCAGCCACCTCTCTGCTTCAGGATCTCCAAGATGTCTGAAAAGGAGACATCTTCATAGAGTGACTGTGGGGACCCTTCTGAATCCTCTACATCCGTATCCAATGTGATAGACTCAGGGGAGTCTAAATATTTCCTCTTA
This sequence comes from Protopterus annectens, assembly GCF_019279795.1. Taxonomy (NCBI): domain Eukaryota; kingdom Metazoa; phylum Chordata; order Ceratodontiformes; family Protopteridae; genus Protopterus; species Protopterus annectens. The sequence goes on from NC_056749.1 coordinate 363,335,419, forward strand.
TAAGTCCTCTTCCGAGGGACCTCCTCAGAGGAGTACTCTAGGGAAGTTTCAGAAGAGAGTGCGTCACCCATTGGGGTGTCCTTGGACACTGGCTGTCTAAGCTTGGGCTGGAGGGATGGTACCAGAGGTTGACACCAGTCTTTTTGGGGGAAAAGTAGCCAAAGCCGAGGGTGAAGCAGTCTTGGAGGACAGCACGCTCATCACCTTGAAGGCACTGCAATCCCGGCCGGAGAGAGCCTCCAGCTCCAAGGAGCCAGGAGACCTCCCCCGTGCCAAGGAGGATGGCTCCAAGGCTGATGTGGGAGCCAAGCTCACTTGCACCAAAGCCCCGAGAGGAAGAGTTGGATCTGACAAGGGTCCTATCCAACTCTCCTCCCCGGACCCGATGAGGGAGTGTCAGCTCCCAGACCCCTCAAGAGAAGACAGCATCAAAGAGGTCAGCTCAGAAGCCAGGGCAGAGACACCAGTTGTGGTTTTTGGACCAGATGGTTCCACTGCAAGGACATCCAGGCACTCCGGCTCCGAACTCATCTGAGTCAGAGGAGGAACAGAAGACAAGGCAGGTATAGGCATCAGCTACACTTCCATCTGGGCTGGATTCGAGAATTTGGGCTAAGGCCAGTGCTCAAAGCAACCTCTTGACCACCTACTCCACATCGTTGTCCGAGAGACTCCTGGAGGATTGAGAGGAGAAAGGATTTATGGCTACCAGCCACCAATTGCAAAAAGGGTGCCTGGGGTATTGAATAGATGGGTTCGAAAGTCAGAGACTGGCTCCTTTTTTGGGTCTGAGTCGGCTCCGATAAAGCTGGTGTAGCGGATGGAGTTGTCGTCTTCTTGGGCCTGACAGCCTTCGGGTCTGAAGTTGCATGTTTCTCAGGTATCTTGGTCGGCTCAGAAGCTGGAGCCAAAGAAGATTTTCCTGAAGACTTCTCTGAGGATTTAGAGGGCTGATTCCCTTCAACACTCACATCAAACTGTCCCTTAAGTAAACCCCTTATAATGAGTTTATTTTTATGTTTCTGCAGGACCCTGGAACTGAACCTGTGGCAGACAGAGCAGGAGTCCTGCAGCACCTAAGCAATATACACAGTTAGTGTGGCCATCAGTAAGCGACATCATGTGTGTGCACGAGTCACACTTTTTATGCCAGATTGTTTGGCTTCCTTACCAGTATCTTCAGACATTTTGCATAGTTAACAAAACGGAAAGAAATAATATCACAACAGTACACCTGCCAATCAATACACAGAAAGGCACAAGAAAAAACTTTTAGTTATGTACTCACCATAACTTCAGATGTTTGGGATCCATCTCGCCTACATTCTGACTGATGGGTTCGGAGCCGATCCCTCGGCTCCGACTCGGCACGCTTATGCCAAAGAGCGAAGTCTCTTATTGGCTGAGCTTACTATATCCCAGGATGCACCACTACCAGTCCCCCAGATCTAGTCTGTCCGCATACATGCACACATGCACACTCTGATTATATAACATCGTCAGATGAACAAGATAAAAACAGTAGAACTCAAACCGTTCAATCTCTTCTGATCTCCAAGGCAGGGGGAAGGAGGGTGGGTATTAGGAATGTAGGCGAGATGGATCCCAAACATCTGAAGTTATGGTGAGTACATAACTAAAAGATGTTATGTGATCCTATCTCGCCTACATTCTGACTGATGGGACAGCGTCCCTAGCACCTGAATCCTGGGTGGCTCACTGGAAAACACTCCTGAGTACCGTGGAACCAAATGATGCTCGTCCTTTAGATGCCACATCCAATTTATAGTGGGAAATGAAAGTGTGCGGATTGGACCAAGTAGCCGCAGCACAAATCTCCGATATAGCGAGCTTGGAATGAAAAGCTATAGAAGTAGCCATAGCTCTGGTAGAGTGAGCTTTGATAGATGTTGTAAGTTGCTTATTGAAGAAGAATAAGCCTGAGTTATGCAATCTCTAATCCATTTGGAGATAGTAGCTTTGTGATGGTTTTACCCAATTTATTGTCTGAGAAGGACACAAACAACTGGTCTGACTTACGAAGTTGCTGAGTCCTGTCTAAATAGAAGCGCAATTGCCTGTGAACATCCAATTTATGGAGAGTGTATTCTGCTTCATTGGAGAATTTTGGGAAGAAAACTGGTAGCTCTAGAGACTGTTGGAGACAGAGATTAGAACAGACCTTTGGGACAAAGGATGGATTAGGCCTAAGTGATACTCTATCCTTGTGGAAAATCAAGTACGGTGGTTTAATAGACAGGGCTTGAAGCTCTGAAACTCTTCTTGCAGAAGTGATTGCAACTAAGAAGGCAGTTTTCCAAGACAGATATTTTAACTCACATGTAGCAGCCGGTTCGAAGGGGAAGATGTCAATGCACGAAGCACTAAATCTAGATCCCACGGAGGCGCAGGATCAAAAACTGGTTGTCTTAACAGACCCGCACCTTTAATGAAAGTTTTGCATAGTCTGCTGCTCATCAATGGAGGATCCATGGACTCGTGAAATTTAGAGATAGCCGCTAGTTGGACTTTAATAGTAGAGACAGAAGATCCTTGATTAAACAGGGATGTTAAGAATTTCAAAACCTCTGGGATAGGAGCAGTGATAGGGTCTAAGCCCTGAGTTGAGCCCAGATAGCAAACCTCTTCCACTTACTGAGGTACAATTTCTTAGTGGTGGGTTTGTGGGCCGAAGATAAAATGTGAATAACTTCCGGGTCTAATGTGTGACTTCTGACTAAAGTCGGAAGTGGAGGAGCCAAGCTGTCAACTTCAAGGAGTGAAGGGACTGATGCTGTTGTCCCGACAGATGAATTAACAGGTCCGACATTAGGTCTAAAGTCCACGGATCGTCCACCGCATGTTTCTTCAGGTAAGGAAACCATACCTGACGAGGCCAGTATGGGGCAATCAGTATCATTGGACCCCAATTGAGAAGCTTTTTGAATGACTTTGGAGAGAAGTGGGATCGGAGGAAAGGCATAGAGTAGCCCTGTTGGCCAAGGTTGTGCTAGAGCATCCATAGCTGGTACTCCTGATGTGGAGTCAAGGAGAAGAACCTTTTGCACTTGGTGTTTAGTGGAGTTGCAAATAGGTCACAGCAGCGTCCCCATCTCCGGAAAACCTGATCTGCTACTGTTTTGTTTAAGGACCACTCGTGAGGAGAGAGAATCGTCCTGCTTAATCTGTCTGCCAGTATATTCGATTTCCCTGGAATGTGGGTCGCTACCAAGAAACGGCTGGTAGCTACCGCCCATTCCCACACCCTCATGGCCTCTCTGCAAAGGGGGTAAGATCTGGTCCCTCCTTGCTTGTTTAGGTACCAGACCACCGACATGTCTGTGTGGATGGCGATTATGCCCCGAGGGAGAAACCTGTGTAAGGCCTGTAGGGATAGAAGTACCGCCCTCATCTCCAATACATTGATGTGGAGAAGAGTTTCGTCTGGAAGCCAGGATCCCTGAACTAACCTGCCCAGACAATGCCCCCCCCCCACCCTGTCTGGGAGGCATCTGTCGTCAGGGTGACCACTGGAGAGGGAATAACAAAAGGACTTCCTTGATTTAGACTGGATGTCTGAAGCCACCAGCGAAGGTCCCGTTTGCATGTTTCTGTAATCATGATGGGATGATTGAGGGGAAGGTCCTGAAAGGACCATTGAGTTGACAATAGCCACTGAAGAATCCTCATGTGCAATCTTGCCAGAGGAACTAAAAGAACCGTGGCAGACATTGAACCTAAAACTTGTAGAACCATCCTGGCTGGGGCTTTGGATCTTGAAATCAGAGCTTGAACTTGGCCCTGTAAAGTTTGGATCCTTTCGGCAGGAAGAAAAACGCGCATCAATTTTGAGTCTATCTCTGCTCCTATGAACCTTATGCGCTGAGAGGGCAGCAAGACAGACTTTGACCAATTGAATGTAATCCCAGGGTAGCACCCAGGAGATGGTGGCTTTGAGGTTGTCCATTAGTAGATGCCTGGTGGTGGCAGTCAGGAGCCAGTCGTCCAGATAGGGAAACACTTGGAATCCAAGACTCCTCAGGTGAGCCGTCACTACTGCCAAACACTTGGTGAACACCCTGGGGGCTGTGGTGAGACCAAAGGGCAGTGCACAAAATTGGTAATGACGGACTCCCAGGCTGAAGCGCAGATACCTCCTGGACGCCTGATGTATCGGTATGTGATAATAGGCGTCCTTGAGGTCTATGGAGCACATCCAAACATCCTTCTCCAACAATGGGAGAATGGATTGTAACGTGACCATTCGGAATTTGGATTTCGTGACGGATTGGTTCAGTCTGCTGAGATCCAATATTGGTCTCAGGTCCCCTGTCTTTTTTGGCACTAAAAGAACCTGGAGTAATTTCGGATCCGATCTGGTCTGTGGGGACCGGTTGGATGACTCCTTTTTCTAGCAGCTTTAAAGCTTCTGCGGCTGCAATTTCCCTTTGACTGGGTGGTGGGTCCGGGATTTTTTTGGACGGTGGGGGTGAGTATGTGAATGGGATGGTGTAACCTCCGGCAATGATCCGAAGCACCCATCTGTCCTGAGTGATTGACTCCCAGGCTTTTAGGTGCTTGGCAAAACGACACCCGACTGGCTCCGGAGCAGCACAGCCGGGCAATCCCTCATGATGTGTGGGAGGCTGAAGAGCCACAAAAGGACTTGCGGTCTCCAGAACTGCGGGGCCCTCTGCCGCCTCTGGGACGGCGTCTCCCAGAAAAATTTCCCCGTCCTCTGCCTCTGGAAGGGGAATCTTCCTGCTGTTGGGGGAAAAACTTACGTGATTTACGGAACCACATCTTCCCCCCTCCTTTAGCCTTGGGATAAGGCCGAAAGGGAGTGGAATAACGGGCACCTACGGCAGATAAAGTTTTTCCCTCTTGCTCACAGCGGGTAAGGGTGTCTTTAACCTTAGGTCCAAACAAAGAGGACCCATCAAAGGGAGCGTCGGCGAAGGAAGACTTGAAGGCCTCCGCAAACTGACACAAGCGGAGCCAGGCTTGTCTCCGTAGAGCCACGCCTGTGCCTGCCGCTCTACCCGCCCCTTCGGCCGCATAGGAAATGAGCCTCATGGACGAGTTAGAAATTGACGTAAGGATAGCCAACTGAGAGCTAACCGACTGGGCTAGCTGCTCAGGTAGGTTACCGAGAGGGAATCTGACAGCTCCTTGACCAGATCCCTCTGAAGCCTGGTAAAATGTGCCAAATAATTCAGAGACCTTAAAGTAAAGGCCGCTGAAGTCAGGGTGCGCTTCCGTACCTGTCCATGCTCCTAGACTCCTTATTAGGAGGATGGACGGACGTTGAAGCCTCTGCCACGTCCTGTTGTGTAGCAGATGCCACCACCATGGCATCTACAGCCACGCCTTTAGTGAGGAACTCCTTCTCGGGAGGGCAGACAAAAATTTATTAGGACGAGAAGGGACTGGTTCCACGGTATCTGGATGTTCCCACGCCCGACAAACTAAATCCAGAAGCTCGTCAAGGGCGGAGACACCCAGGAGGCGGAGGGCTGAGCCCCAAAGGCCTTGAGGAGCACTGACTCATCAGCAGAGGGGGTTTGGATATCCAGCCGCCTCGTTGTTTGAGGATCTCTAAGATGTCTGCAAATGAGACATCATCCGAGGTCGACTTCGGGGACCCCTCTGCATCATCAAGATCAGTGTCCGATGTAATAGACTCGGGGGAGTCCACGTGCTTCCTCTTGCACGATCTCTTCCTTGGGGGTTCCTCTGAAGACAACTCGAAGAACCCTCAGGAGGAGGAACCCCAATGGGGTAACCTCAGGCCCAGGGGCTCCGCTGCCTACGGACAGGGAACTGCCAAAGACCCAGTCTCCACGCCCAGGGAAGGTGCCGGTAAAGCCGGAGAGATGGCCGAAGAAGACTTGGCCAAGGCACTCCTCATAGCTCTGAAAGCCGGACCCCCAGAATCCTGGGAGTGTCCGGTCCCTGGAGCCATGATAGCCGACGGAAGTCCCGCAGCCGAAGCACCGAGAGGGAGGCTCGGAACCGAAAGCATAGGTCCCGAAACATCACCCCCGGGTCCAGCCGAAGAAGTCCGTGTACCAAACTCGGACCCGAAGGCCCGGGTTGGAGTAAGGGTCGGAGCCGACCCTAAGATCTCCACCGGCTCCAACAGCACCTGCTCCGACGGAGCCGAAGCGGTCGGAGGAGGAATAGCAATGGGATGGGCCTGGGCTATCGGCTCCGAAGCCAACTGGGTCGGAGCCAAAACAAATTTTTGAAAGACTGGGGACTGGAACAGTCTTTGGAGCACCCTGTCTATATCTGAATCCGACATCCTCGAAGACCGAGAGGATACTGAAAGGGTTCGAGATGGCCTCTCCAACGCCCCCAAAGGGCTAGGGGACCGGCTCCGAGGCGACCCGATGACTATCGGCGCCGAAGGAATACCCACACTAGATTCCATCGGTGCAGAGGTGGACTTCGCCGAGGAGGAAGTGTCTGGCGGGCAACCCTTGTCGGCTCCGAGACCAGTGGAGCCGACGAAGGTGACCCGCCTCTCGATGCCCCAGCCATCGGCTCCGAAGCCAGAGGAGTCGAGACTGGTGGCATCGAGGCAGACCGTTCCGCCCTCGGCTCCGAAGTCCTTGGAGCCGAAGGAGAAGCCTGCCTATGTCTTTTGGCGGTCGGATCAGACGGACTGGTCGGAGCCGACGCCCTTTTCTTTTTAGCCGGAGAAGGAGAGGATGCCAATGCTTCTTCAAAGGAAGGTTTTATCAACCCTTTAAGAATGAGTTTATTTTTCCTCTCCTGGAGGACCCTTGAGGAAAAAGCGTGACACACACTGCATGACTCTTGTAAATGTTTTGCACCCAAACAATACACACAGAGCGAGTGATCGTCTGTGATAGACATTTTGAAATTGCATTTGGTGCATTTTTTAAAGCCCGAAGGCCTAGGATTCTGAGACATTATGGCAAAAAATCAGTAACCCTGACAGAAAATACACTTCCACTGACTTTCTGTTTACTGACACTATCTAATAATAGGTTTACAGTTGTAGCTTAGGTAAAGAAAGCGTCACAAATTAGTAACCCTGTAAGGTTAAGAAGGGTTGACTGACCGGGAAGGCCCTAAGATAAAGGAGGCCCAAATCAAACTCAACCCAATCACACAACAAAGTCTTTGACAAACTCCAAACACACACAAAAGTGAAGTATAGCCGTTAAAACAGCTTTTTATGACAAGAACAGCAAAATTCTGACAGAAAAAAGTTAGTAAATTTACTACTCAGCTCAGCCAGCTCGAGACCACGTCTTCGCAGATTAGCGGCAAACGAGATCTGGGGGACTGGTAGTGGTGCATCCTGGGATATAGTAAGCTCAGCCAATAAGAGACTTCGCTCTTTGGCATAAGCGTGCCGAGTCGGAGCCGAGGGATCCGCTTCGAACCCATCAGTCAGAATGTAGGCGAGATAGGATCACATAACATCAACTATTACCCAACAGCAAAATTTTTTTTTTTTTTTTTTTTGTTTTTTTTTTTTTTATAAACAGGGGAAGAGAGCCAAGAAAAAAAACGCTAGAGGAGAGGTCTCTAATTTAAATGACTATCTCCTCTAGCTAGAGGAGATGTTTTTAACTGAAATGACAAAACCTCAAGTAAAGGTAGTAGAAAAAGGGGAGGGAGCCCTCTCTAAAAAGGGGCTAAAACAAACCCTCTAAGTTCAACGGATTCGTTCAGGACAAACAAAGCTAGACTGAATAGGGATAAAGGAGGGCTATGAACAATGACGGGGCCACACAACAATGCTACAACCTGCGAACAACACAAAAAGGGAACACTAACTACCAAAAAATTGCTCTACACTAAACTAGAGATTAAAGATTATTACACTAAGAAGATAGCAAAAATGCATAGTCAATAAAGGTAAATAAAGACTTAGCCTGACCCATCAAAAAACAATCCTGAACCAGCAAAGTGGCAAACAAGATCTGGGGAACTGTCAGTAGGCATCATGGGATAGGGTATAGCCTCAAGCTAGTGAAAGCTCTCGAGATTTAATATTAGGCAGAGTCAGAACCGATGCTCAGTTTTGAACCCAAGAATGAAGGCAAGATAGGACAACACAACATTTAATATTTTATACAACTCTTTCAGATTAATATTATTTTACACAGATATGTGAGGTTATTTTTGAGCATGGGTGTACACATACATTTATACATATACTTATATTTAGATTTTTTTTACATAATTTTATATAAGAGCAGACCACTTTTACAGTGCTATGGTTATGCATGATGATTTTACTTTAATTGTGTTAGCCAATTAATTGAGTGTTAATGACTGGTTCTATTTAAATGTGTGTAACTTGGGTTTGGTATTCTGATGAAGTTCCCCGAGTGGAATAAAAGCTCTCAATCAGTGGGGACTGTTAATAAATATTATTTTATTTGGACTATTTTGCTGTGGAAATTGGCCTTTATTGAGACCAGTGTGCCAACTGGGAGTTTTTCATGGATTATTGGTTGCGAGATTTTACACACTTTTTTTCCACCTATTCGTGGTAACTTAGAATCAAGCCTGCATTCATTGGAAACAATCGAAGTCTTATAATACTTTGGAATAAATACCAAAAAAATATTTGGTGTGCATCACTCCATGAATTGCCAGCCGTATATGAAAGCCAATCTTCAAATGTCAACACATTGTAAAAATACCTTTCTTGTCATTCCAATGAGGAATGGTTAGTAAGAAATGAGAGGGTTGGGTAGAGATCAACTGCAGAAGCTGTCACTACCTACACATTTGGAGCATTAACGTTATCTGAACTAACATGCTCCGACATGTCTTTAAATCTGCATGCGCAACTGTATACTACTGTAGTTTTTTCTGTAATTCTCCTATCTTAGTGTAATTCTGCTTTGCTTGCCACGACATTCAAACATTTCTGTTGTGCATCCTATAACTCGAACGTAAGAGGTTTTTTGTGTCAGTGTCCCCACCCATATTTTCCTGTGCATCTATAGCAGCATGTATAGCAACATCAGCCCTAGTCAAAATGTCTTAAACATTTTGCATAGACTTCCTAATCTGTATGTCATGTTTCTTTAACATTTGCATGTGTTTTTCATTAAGCTATGTTAACTTATCATCCAGCTGTTTGATAATTCCTTATCCTTAAGAGCACCCCACTGCAAACAGTATTGATAATTCCTTATCCTTAAGAGCACCCCACTGCAAACAGTAGGTCTGAAATATTTCAACTGTCTCTACAACCGGTAAGCTTTTACCATGATCTAAAAATGACTGGAATTCTCTATAAAAGGTAGAAACTGGCATTAAAAAATTACTTTTGACTTCATCTGACAATTATGACTTTTCCTGCATAGTCTTTACTGCCAATTGCTGTAACAGTTTTATGACATGTTAAGCAAAACAAGGATATCTGTCTCCACAGTTAAAACTTTCAACTTGACTTTTGTATTTTTCTACATACTGATCAAAACTATGAATCCATTTACACATATAAACTTTCTCAGTTCTATTTATACCAAACAATGCTTTATTACTTTTAACATCACTACTGGCTTGTTCATACCACTGATGTAATAATGTCCAAACTTTATCAGGAGCCTGGTTTAAGTCTATGGTCACAGAATGTGTGCATTTAGCACTTATGTCCTTGGTATCCATGTTATTTCAGAAAGAGGCTTATTTTAAGAAATGGCTAACAGGTGATCAGGCTGTAGACCAAAACGCAAACTGGGAATTTCCTTTCTGTAGAAAAAGATGGTGAATGTCTCAGAGGAGATGCAAAGATGAAATCTCTGTTCCACCCACTTAAAAGTTCCTGATACTGCTGAGCTGCTTAATACTTAATGTACTGAGGTGTGAGCCAACAAAATATTAACTAATGCTTATCGTAGTACTTTTACAAATATTTAGAAGGTCCAAATTAAGTCTGGCATGCTACTGTTAAACTGAATTAACAACAGGTACGCACTGATACTATAGAACTGTATTTGTATACTGTAAGGTTTATTGAAACAAGCCCACCAAGCACTATGTTCAAGATTTTTTGCATTTTCTTTATAACACAAATCACTGTCAGATACACACTGCACTTCCTCAGCTGACTCAGGATTACAAAATGACCATCAAATAGTCCTTTACAGCCACTTTTATCTAGTTTCAAAACTTTGTCCTTGATGAAACATTCTTTTCCTGTATTGAAGCATTATTTGTATGTCTTCTTATGCCATCCAGAGAAAAACAGTTTCTTCAGCAGGCCAAAATGTTCTTTCATTGATAAGATTTTCTACTGTGTTAGCCATTTCCCCTTAAGTTAATTTACTTGAATATCTGCATACATTCAACTTTTTAGGAAATTTCAACAAGACTATTGTTAATGCCATCTGTTACAAAACCATTCAGAAGTACAATACTTGTTCCACACAAGGACATTTTATTAAGCTAATCATACTTGTTTATTGCATATTTTGCTTCCGTATTGCAGATGCTGTGTTCTAAAAATGTCACACTGACTATGACAGAAAGCAGTTTTACTATACTTTTGTTACTGGAAAAATAGGGAAACCAGTTTTTACTTTATATAATTCTATCTGTTAGGGACTTGGCAATGTATGTGGGAAGTGACTTGGCCTTTGACCATCATGTGCATACTTGTAATGAAACCATTCTATGAGCAACTTACAAGTAAGGGCATGGCAACCAGGACCAAAGATGTCATTGTCCAGCTGTACTCAGCCCTCATTAGGCATTTATTAATCCAATTATTGAGTGCAATGCTCCCTTCAGTATATACCTTGCCATGTATGTGCAAAAACTGTAAAGCCCACAGAGGTTACCCACTAAAAGAATACAAGACGTTACTCACATGGAATAAGCAGTCTGCCTCAAAGCCTTACCTTTATACTCAGTCTTCTACTGAGAAGTGATCTGTGCCTGGCTTAGAAGGCATCATCTGATTCAATACTGACAGACTTGCAGATGTACAGCAAGTCCAACAGCATTAGAAACACCCGGATGAATAACTTAAACCTCAGCTGCAACATAAATAGAAAACTTGAAAAGGAAGAGGTATATGGCTTTGAGATGACCCATATTCCAGAACAGGATTCCCATCCACATGAAGCAGAATTCATCCCTGAACTACTCAAACACAACCTGGATGAATAGATGGGGAATCAGAAATTTACCCCAAGACTGGCACCTATGCCTCTGTTGGACAGAGGCAACTTGTAAGCGCTCTGCCATCCAAAACTGAGATAATCCTAGGTAATTTATCCCATCATTTATAAATGGGAAAACATGGCTAGGCTTAAAAAGCCCTCATAGGGACATTTGCCTATTAATCACCTATGAAACAATGAACCTATGGTCATATTTGCTAGCCATTATCTGTTGCATAGCTGATCTAGTTCAGGAAATGTTATGGCATTATTATCAGCACATCTATTATTTAGTGCATCATAAGCCATTTATTAATCAAGGTAATCACACGCTGCATTTGTAGATCAAGCACTGAAATGCAAAGCTGTTTGCAAACAGCAACATCTGAATTACCAAATGTTCTCTTTAAAATGGAATTACTCAGATGACTTACTTCTGCAGAGATTATGGATACTGAAGTAACCGGTATTACCAGGTGGTTAATATTTCTTGTGCTGTCATTATAAATCCGGTTCTATTTAAGCTGTGCTACATACAGCTGCATCTTATGTTGTGACACTAGTGAATTTTATACATCACGTAGTTCATCCAAAGCAAAGTAAATGTAATTTCTTGATAACAAGGGGTGTACAAATCCAACAAACTGGCTATAACTGCTGGTGGGAGTTATCTTTGTCTGCTTAATCTAGCAATGTACAACTAGTGTGCTTGTTTGTGAATTAAGCTGAAATACTTTACTAAAGTTACTGTATGTTTCTACAAAAGAAATATGAAATGTTACTTCAGCCATTAGTAGTGTTATTTTTTGATGCAGACATTTGAGAAAGATGCACTCAACAATGTAGCTATAATTGCTGGGTTTGGGAATGTCTATGGAAAAAAAAATGAATGACCCTGCTGAGTTGATAAATTTAAAAGGTTATTAGTCAAGTCTGGGTTATATCTGCATAAAGCAAATTGAAATACTTGACTGTGGCCATTTTTATTACAAATGGACATGTAATGAGTCTCCCTATTGAATTGCCTGCACCCGAAATGCAGAGTGCTAACATGCTGAAAAAAAAAAGACCAAAAAAACAAGGAGAAGACTGAATATTGAAGATCATTCTTCTTCTTTACTCTCTTTTTCTGCAGGGGGCAACCCCCTTGAACTTATATATACTAATTCAAGAGATCAACATAGTTAGGAGAAAAGGGAATATTCTCGGAAATGGCCATCTTGGACTTACTAAGTCCATTTTTTCAGCCATTCAGTCTCTGTTTCCGGACTAAATCTAGCGGGTCCAAAATTTTCAAATGGTTACCATAATATGTACACAGTCAATAAAGTGGTGGTGGACTGATGAGTAAAGATATTGTTGGATTATAATTACAGCAGTCTGAGTGGCCTTTTAAGTCTGAAATGTTCTGAAATGAGCACTTTTATCATTATTGGTTAATGTATCTTGTTTCATTGCTTGCGGGAAAAAATGATCAAAACAGCAAATATAAAACACACTCCAACAAAAATTGTTAAACAAGAAATACAATTTAAAATTGGTCTAAGCTACATTATTGCCAGATCAAAATATTATAAGTCACAGTATCAACATTCAAATCACTGAACCAGCATTTCATGCACATGCCTAATTTCTTGGGATCAGGTATTTGCTCTTTCCCTAATGTGGGGTGATCTCAGAGCTGGTATATATAATATGCAGAGAATATGGGGTTACACAGGGAATTGCTCTCAAGCAACATAACTGTTTTTTTGTTTTACTAACATGCACATGAAAATTCATTTTGATGATTTGAATATCTGTATTGTGATGCCCGATATTGTGATATGAGGATAATTCAACACAGACCTTTTAAGACAATTAGGAAGATGAATCCAAAAAACAGATTCATTAATCCATAGTTCTGAAAATGTGTGTGGAGCTCATGGTTTGAAAACATCAAGGGGTCCAAGGTACACTTAATCAGACAATGTACCTGTGATAGATGTAACTGTGTATTCCTTAATAATGGAATCTCCAATAATTAAAATATGATCTAAACAGGATTTTACTTTTAGAGTAGAGATATTAATGTCCATGCTTTTGTCTTTGATGTGAACCTATTAATCCCATTTTAAAATATATGATATACCTTCATTATTTTTCTACTTCTGAATTCTGTAACTTATTGTAATTTGTCTCTACTTACTGCTCGGATACATGCCGATAGACATCCTCTTCACTTTTCTTTTCCTCTCTCAATAACATTAGAAGCAGACGAACCATTTTTTTTTAATTTCCCAACCTCATACAACCTTCTGGTTGTACCCAATAGTCTCCACACTTTTCCATCCCTGGATCTCCCAAGTGCTTTTTGCCAGGTATCCCATACATGATCCTTTACCAGGCAGGCCCCCTAACATCTCAGCAAGTTAACCATCACTCTTGGCTACACAAGTGAGGGAAACCAAGGGGAGCTGCCATGTGTGGCACTTGGAGCCATTTCTCACAGCAGTCAATCACAGCCCCTAGCTGAGAAATGGCTAATGCAAGGATATCACTGCCATCCACTTATGTATGTACTATGGGGTTCCTGGTCTCAAACGGAAGTCTCCTAGACCCAGCTTTTTCTCAAATCATCACCCCGGCAGAGGTGAACTGGCCATCACATACTTCATCCTATCTCTAAGACTTAAAGTCCATTTCAGAACTTGGGTTGTTGGTAGGACAGACAGACACCCTACCTCTGCACCACTAAGGACCTCCAGAGCTAATGTAATTAGGCTCACTGTCAATGGGTTTCCTCTAAAAAGAATGGAAATGCTAACTGAGGAAGTGTCAGAATTTCCATGCATAATTTGATTTAGTTTAAAATTTACATTTAACTGTACTAAAACTGTTGACTTTCAACTCCTTACAGTTTTGATTCTCTCCATGTGGCTTTTCTCATCGACTTAAGACTAAAATTAAAACTGTTTCCTGGTTCTCATTTTCAAATTCTTGTGCATTCAATTCATCAAAAGTAATAAAGGACTCGGGAGGGGACTGTGAATCAAAGTCTAATCTAGTTTGTAAAATTATTTTCTATGAATCAGAATCACTGGAGGATCTGAAAATAACTCATTTGCCAAGCTATGCTGCTCTAATCTATTTATGCAGTCCTGCATGTACTTGGAGAGAGAAGAAATCACACTTTTGTATGCATGTAATATTTCATTATCATTAAATGCCATTTTGTCCTCAAGAATAGTGAAGAGTCAGTAGTCTATCAAAATGTAGTTTCCCTTATAAAAATAGGAAGGAATTATTGAGTGCATCTTGTATTTATTACATTCTACTAAAAACTATTTTATAAAATATTAAAAGCATACAAGTATAAGTCATCCATTTTTACTAGCTTCTGAGAACACCCCAACATTTAAATTGGTTTGTATGCAGCATTCGGAATGAGAACTACAAAGTGCTTATGCTATTAACTATATAATTTACAAAATAACAGAAAGTACAGTTGTGCAAGTCCTACTTACCTGTAACACTAGATGTTCAAATTTCACATTGCTTCAGTGGTATATGGGTTCTGTGCCAGCACAAACAATTACATTGCCACCTTTACCGGATAAGGATCCAGGAGCCTCAGGAGAATGGTCTCTGCAAAGCCTACTCTGGATCTTGAGAAACAAATCAAGTTTGCAGTGCTTTGTAAAGTTATGAACAGAAGACCGAGCTGCTTCCTCTAGAGTCTACTCCTTTCCAAATATGCCATCAAAGAGGATAAGGTTCTGGTGGAATGTGTCATTACCTTGCCTGGAACAGATTTACCATGCTGGAAATAACAAAAAACAATGGCAAAGGACAACTAATGAGGAATGATTTGCTTAGAGACAGGTTGACCCTTCTTAGTCCCAGAATAGAAAATAAAATGCTGTTCAGCTTTCCTGAAGGGGTTACTTTTGTCAAGATAGCACTTGAGCTGCCAGTGCACATCCAAGTTATGCAGAATCTTCTCTTCCTTGTGTTTAGGTTCTAGAAAGAAGACTGGGAGATTGATGGCTTGATTCAGGGTAAATTCAGAAACAACTTTTGGCAGGAAAGGAGGACTAGTGAGAACAACCATCCCATCCCTGTAGAAAATCAGATAAGGCTGCACTCAGAGATTCACCTTGCAGATGTCAGAGCAATAAACCAAACAGTTTTATAAGTGATGAACCTCAATTCAGGCTGAAATGTCAAAAGGAGATAAGGTCAATTTTCAAGAATAAAACTGAGGAAGAAATAGGAAGCCCCGAGTCTTGGCATAGTCATTTTTTAACTGGGGAAAGATCCTTTTTTTGGGGAAAGGATCCGCTTCTATTTGTGTTGCAAGCATTATCCTCCTGTCATTTCCTCTTGGTAACCTGACTGTTAGGCTGGGATTTTTGTTTGTTCTGCCCTTTGAAGATGGACATTTTGTTAGGGAAGAACATGGGAATAAGAAAAATTTAGATACCCCATGCGCCAAGTTTACCTCTATCATCTCATCATTTGAAAAATATGGGTAGCAGCAGGACCTAACACAAACTCATAACTTAAATGAGCATTCAAAATCTTTTTTTTTTTTTTTTTTAAGTCCTCAGAAAAATTCTGTTTATGCAACCAAGCAAATGTTCTCAATACAGCAAGAAGCACTGCATTTTTAGAAAGTGTCTGCATGGTCTAAGACATTCCTCAAAATATGTTTCAAATCCTGAGTCACATTAGAAAAACTCATTTTATAAAACGCCTCTGATCAGCAGGCAAAGATACTGCAAAAGCCATCTAAGCTGTAAGCTCATTGCAAAATAGATTTCCACATGAAACCCTGATAATTTAAAATTCTGAAGACCAAACTGGTAGACTGAGACAACTTTTTTCCCTGAGATTCTAACCTTTTGCCAATTTTATCCAGTGGTGTAGGGTCCTCCCTGTGGTTGCGTGGGTTTCCTCTGGATGCTCCGGTTTCCTCACACATCCCAAAGACATGCTATAGGTGGATTGGACACACTAAATCGGCCCTAGGCGTGTGTGCATGTGTGTGCCTTCAGTGGAAGATTGGGTACTGGGGCTGGCAACTCGACACCCTAAAACTCTACTGCCAATCATGAGCGGACAGGTGATCCGGTGTGGCCACCCCTAACCGAGAAAAGCCGAAAGAAGAAGAATAAGAAGGTGTTGTAGGGTTAGAAGAAACCAAGGAGCTCATTAAGAGTTGGCAGTTTGAAAAAACACAGCTGGGTCAGCTGACAAGGGAGCAAAGAGAGCAGTAAGATCAGAGTACACCTTGTTTTCTCCCCATAACCTTTTTAGAAACTGGTTCACTAGACAAAGTGGTTTTACATGCAGTTGTATAGGCATCTTCTAAGGCCAGTAACAGACAGCCAAAACAACTGGAATCTCATCCTCAATAAAATCATAAACTCTGCCAATCTCTGACATAACTCTGGATTGATTCCAATCAAATAAATCGCTAAACCTAGCTAGCATCTCTGGAAAGATGAACACTTGGCTTCATTTTTTTTTAAAGTGTTCACCTTTCAGGGAAGCAGACTGGATGGACCCAGAGTATTCACTACTGTCTGCATCACAGTCCTCATCAAAATCTGCCATGTTAGACTGATCTAAAGAATGTTAGCCCGATAATTATTCTGAATAGGAGCATAACTTCCACAGTCAGTTGACTGTAAAACCCAGCTAAGGAAACCACATAAGCTCCTATACATAATAATAGCCAGATTGTCACGTGGTTAAATTTGTTTTTCTTCTTACTATGAACTACGCCAGAAGATAAAATATCTAGGGACAGAGTATAATGTTTCACAAGGGGTCTCTTTCTGAAAACCCTCCTACACCTAAAGGGTTTAGTTCTCCTAGTACTAGGTACTGGAACAGACCCAGAGGATTTGTCTGACCCCTGTACCATACAGGGCTGTGGGCTCACACCAGAGGGTTCTTTTTTAGGTGCAGGGTGGGGGTGGGTTGGCAACTGTATTAAGATCCATCAAATCAGGGGAAAAAAACAATGGCCAGAATAATACACAGACACTGTTAAGGGCTGATAAAGGGGAGCAATAACAGACATCATAAACTATTTTCCCACACAACAAACGGAGCTAAAATGCATAAAAATACAGCAGAAACAGTTCAAATTGTGTTAATGCTTGTTCTCCAACCTGCACAGTGTAGAACACAGCATACATTGTCACGGTTCCAAGCAAAATTCAATAGTCCATACAGTGGCAAAAAATCAAATATATGCCCTTAAATCAAATAGACACTTTTTAAAACAGCACAAATAAGCATTTATATAGAGATTCCCCTGTCAGAAATGAAAAATAAAAATATCTGCAGAAAAGGCAAATTAAGTAATTTGTGGTAAAATTGCTATTTACAATAAAAATGGATATGGCAGTGTTAAACCAGTAGTAAATACCTTAAAATGAATTAAAAGGTGAAAAAATACAATATGTACCTGTCAGAACTTCAAAGCAAGCAAACAGAAACAAATGGCCTCTTGGCACCTCGTTGCATACTGTATTGGGACAAACACCAGTGTTTATCAATAAGGTAGGGAGGAACATTAAAAACCTTATGGAGAACAAGATGGATAAAAGTAAGGTAAATAAGGTAGGCACTAATCCTTGTGGGAGATGTTCCCAATGTCCTTACATTATCAAAATCCAATATATTGTTTTGGCCAACAGGATGGAAACAAAAATTTACTTTAAAAAAAGGGAATTGTTTCACCAACAGGGTGGCTTACCTGGCAAAATGTGATACATGTTGTAGATTCTATGTTAGGAAAACAGAAAGGCCATTAAAAATAGTATTTATGAGCATTTTTATGAAACCAAAAATAAAAAGGAAACAAATGCTTTATACAGACATTCAACAGTCTGTCAAGGTTTTATGGGTTTGAGTTTTGGGATTCTAGATATTGTAAGCGTGGATTCAAGGGACTGGAAGAATCTGCTATGTAAAAGGGAATTACAATGGCAGTTAAGGCTGGCTGCAAATTTTCCTCCTGGTATTAATGAATGTGTATCTATAGTTCCAGCTTTGAAAGAAAAGGCTGGGAAGGTGTAATGTTCATTGTATTCTAATAAGAGTTCATTAAAAAAAAAATTTTTTTTTTTGAAGAAACCTTCCTTGGTTAAGTCATATTTTAAGGCAATTGCATAGGTTAATTGTATTAACACTTTTTTGCATTTCTCATACTTTATACTACTATACTCTACATTTTATTCTGTATGGTTGATTAAGCAAGGGTATTGGGTTAGTAGCCAACCAATAGGTGTTGAGGGCGTACTATTTAAATAGCTCAGACATTATTGCTTTTTATTCTGATGAAGTCTCCTGGGTGAGAAACAAAAGTGCTTAACGTTTTGGTGTGTTTTACTATTAAACCCGAGTCCCTTTTACTGAACCTACGTTGGTGCATTATTTTTGTGCTATTTTCCAAAACCACTTTATGTAAAAAAAAAATAGGGGTTAGTTCATAAAGAGATGCTGTCCTTATGAAAGATTATGCATGGAGGCTTGGAGGATAAGGCCTGTAACTCCAAAATTCTCCTTGCTGAAATAACAGCTACCAAAAGGAGCATTTTCCATGAGAGGTATTTCAAATTGCATATAGCAGAAGGTTCAAATGGAGGGGAGACCATCTTTGACAATACAAAATTCAAGTCCCAAGGTGAAATAGAGTTCCTGTACGGAGGGCGAATTAAAGGTGGTCCCTCCTGTGGAATGCTTTACAAAGTCTATTTGAAATTATAGCAGAACCATTATCTCCTATGTGAACATTTGTGATTGCTGCTAAATGAACCTTAATAGTAGCTGCAGCAGCTCCCTCATCGAATAACTTGGCTAAGAATTCTAGGATAGAATGTAAAGGTGCTGTGAATGGATCTACCTGATTAAGATTGGACCAGGCCACAAATCTTTGCCATTTGCTTTTGTACAGTTTTCTAGTAGAAGTTTTGTGGGAAGATAGCAAAATGTGTTTAACTGGAGAAGAAAGCAGAGGAAACCTGGCTATCATGGGAAGCGGAGCAGCCAAGCTGTTAGTTTGAGATTGTCTAGACTGGGATGAACCCTTCCTGACGGATGAGTCAGTATATCCGGAGCTGGGTCCAGGAACCATGGTCCCTCCTGCATGTGAGGCCGAATAAAGGGGAACCATATCTGTTGAGGCCAATAGGGGACAATTAGAATTACTGTGGTCTCCAGCGAGCTTGCTTTCCCGTAGGACTTTGGGAATTCGTTATTGGTGGCAAAGCATAAAGAAGTCCCGGGGACCAATCTTGAACAACTGCATCCCTTGGTGACTCCCCCATTGGCGGGATCAGGGGGAAGTAGTTGCTGCATTTGGCATTGATGGGCGACACAAAGATCACAGCAAGGCTGACCTCATTTCCGGAAGATCTCTTCCACAACTTTCTGAGTGACCACTCATGTGGCCAAAGAATGGCTCTGCTCAGTTTGTCTGCAATCACGTTAGATTCCCCGGAATGTGCATTGCTGTGAGAAAGTGGTTGGAGGCCTCTGCTCATTGCCAGACCCATAGGGCTTCTCAACATAAGGGGTAAGATCTGGTTCCCCCTTGTTTATGTACCACACCACAGACATGTTGTCTGACTGAATTGCTATTGTACCTAGAGGAAGGGAGTCCTGAAATGCCTGCAATGTCAAGAGCACCACACTCATCTGTAGAACATTTGTGTAAATGGGCCTTGTGTTCTTGCCAAGTGCCTTGGACCGTCTTTCCCAGATAATGCTCCCCCACCCTATCTGGGATGCATTCATGGTCAATGTAGCTTGGGGCGGAGGAGGAACAAACGGCATCTGTGAGAGACCAAGGGAGAGTTTAGCCACCACAAAAGGTCTGTGTTGCATGAGTCAGTTATTCTAAGGTTCACCTTTATATGTGCGTAATGCGCATATGTGAAAGTGGATTGTGCGAAAGGACGTTTTCAAGTTTTCAGATGGACAAAAAAAAATGCATCGAAGGTGCAATGAGCGAATGTATTGTGACATTCGCTCATTGCAGATTCGGCATTTTGGATGTGGAGTGCACTATAGTGGGGATTGGGAAATGGACCCTTTCCTCACTGTAGTGCAACATCAGAGTTAGAATATTAAAGTGGGGGTGTGTGGAGAGCACAGCCCCCCACATGGGAGGGTGCAGGGAGGCTTGCCCCCTGAATTACATTGTGTTTGACATCGGAGTTCAAAACTCAGTGAATCTATTCGATTTGCTGAGTTTTGAACTTCCGTGACGTTCGACAATCAGAATTCGGTATTTCAGTTCACCCAACTGGCTGAACAACATGATTTTCAATATTTCAAAGGTAAACCTATTATAACCTTGTGTGACATTGGAAGATCACGAAATGACCATTGTGTCGAAAGTAGCCACTGGGGGATTCTCATATACCGAGCTAGTGGTACTAGAACAAGTGAAGCTGCCATTTTGCCTTGCACTTGTAGAACTAGCTTGATAGAAGCCAGTTTCTTCCTGATCAGTATCTCTACATAATGAAGGTCATGCACCCTTTCTTGAGGAAGATTTGCTGACAATTGTGTATATCTGTGCTCCTATGAACACTAAGGACTTGACATGGCTCTAGAGAAGATTTTTTTTTGTAATTTATTGCAATTCCAAGGGAGGAACACAGTTGTAGGGGTGTAGTCCCTGGCTTGCTGAAGAAGATGCTTGGTTAGGGCTGTGATCAGCCAGTCATCCAGATATGGAAACACGCAGAATCCTTTGCATCTCTGGTGAGCTGCCACTACTGTCATACATTTGAACACTCTGGGGGCTGTAGTGAGACCAAAGGGCAGAGTTCAAAACTGGAAGTGACTGGCTCCTAGCAGGAAGTGCAAGAACCTTTTGGATCACCTATTCATTAGAATATGGTAGTATGTATCCTGAAGGTCTATAGAGAACATCCAACAATCTTTTTTCCAGGAGTGAAAGTATAGACTACAGTGTTACCATCCAGAACTTGGATTTCTGAACATATTTCTTCAGACTGGTGAGATCCAGAATGGGTCTCCAGTCCCCCGTTTTCTATGGCACTAAAAAGAATCTTGACTAATATCCAGATCCTCTCTGGTCTGTGGGGACTTCTTGGATGAGACACTTTTTTTTAGCAACTTTTGAATTTCTAAGGTTTCCTGTTCCTTTTGAGTTGGTGGAACGTTCAGAACTGATGTGTTTACAGGAGAGGGATAGGAGAAGAGAATGTCATATCCCCTGGATATTATGTTCTGCACCCATCTGTCAGTTGTGATGTTTTTACAGTTTTTTTTGGTGCAGAGACAATCGCCCCGACTGCCTCCAGAGGCAAGCAATCAAGCACTCCTTCATGAGTGCTGAAATGGTCCCCCAAAGAAAGATTCTCTGGAGTCCTGATTATGCGGGCCTCGTCTGCTGTGAGGGCTACGTCTACCATTGTTGTTCCCCCCACTGCCCCTGGGGGAACTTTCACCTTGAGTGTCATAGAAAAACCTTCAGGATTTCTTGAACCACATCTCCCCACTGCCCCTCTGATGCCTAGGAAAAGGTCTGGTGGGAGTGGAAAAACATACTCCAATGGCAGACAAAGACTTGCCTGCCTGTTCACATCTGGTGAGCATTTCCTTCACTTTCAGTCCAAAAAGAGAAGAGCTATCAAAAGGGGCATTAACGAAGGTAGACAAAGTGCTCTGCAAAGTCACATAGGTGCATCCAAACCTGTCTCCATAAAGCAATACCTGAACCTGCACCCCTACTCATTCCATCTGCTGCATACAATATGAGCCTCATGGAAGAGTTTACAACTGAATTGATGGTGGCGAGCTGAGCATTAACTTCATCTGCTACAGCTTCAGCTACAGCTCCTTGGAGGGTGTCTGAGAGTTCCTTTAACAGGTCCCTCTGCAGCCTGGTAAAATGGTTAAGGTAGTTCAGAGACCAAAAGGAAAACGTTGCTGATGAAAACACATGCTTCCCATATTGATCTATAGTCCTAGAATCCTTATTAGGAGGATGGATAGAGGAGCTGCTCTCGGATAACTCCTTTTCAAGTGGCCATCGCCACGACCATGGCATCAACTGCAACACCCTTAGATAGAAAAGCCTTATTTTTTTGAGCAGTAATATATTTGTTTGGCCTTCTAGGAGTGGGAACTATGGAATCTGGGGTCTCCCAGGCCTTCCAAGAGATTAAGTCCATAAACTCGACGGAAGGAGTGGTGAACCAAGAGGTAGAAGAGTGAGACCCAAAGGCCTTCAGGTACACTGACTGCTCAGCAGAAGGGGGGTGTGGACCGCCAATCACCCATCTGTTTCAAAATTTCAAGGATGTCTCCTTTATCTTCAGGAGGTGACCGTGGGGACCCTTCTGTATCATCTAGGTCAGTATCTGAAATGATAGACTCTTCCAGGGAGTCAAGATGCTTCCACTTGCAGGTCCTCTTCCTAAGGACCACCTCAGTAGGATACTCTAGGGAGGTTTTGGAAGAGGGGGGGGGTCCCTTACTGGACATCCTGAGGCCTTGGGTTTCTGCGACCCTGTGGCAGGGTACATGACAGGATAAAGACAAAAGACTAGAACTGGGAGGAATATCTGATAAAGATTGTGTCTTTGACTGGGATGGAGTCAAAACCCGCCTCATAACCTCGAAAACTGGCTGTTCCCACTCCAAGGACACCCCCAGATCTGACAAGGTGGTTGTCGGAGCTGAAGGCATCTGCGGTGCCAGGAACAGAAGCTCTGAGGCTGAGGTAGGAGCCAGCTCAGAGGATCCAACCAGGGAGTGTCGGCTCCTGGAGGTGTCCTGCTCTGACTGGAGGAAAACACTTAGGGTAGAAACTGGCTCAGAGGAAACCAAGGGTCCCAGGGCGAATACAGACAATCTGGAGATCAGAATATTCCAGCTCAGAGACCATAGGCTGGATCAGAGGAGGAACAAGTACTGTAGGAGAGGGCTGTGTCTGGTCCGATTCCTTTGGGCTCGGTTCCAGTAAAAGTTTAGCTAGAGCTGGGGTCTTTAGCAACCTCTGTACAACCCTGTCCACATCTCCATCAGAGAGGCTCCTGGCAGACTGAGGAGACAATGTTGGAGAGCTAGACTTTGAAAATAGAGGGAAGGGAGCCGTGACATTACTGGTTACAGGGAGGGTGAACAGCTCTGGTCTGGAATTTCTTTAGGAGCCAAAGATGTCAGAGCTGAGGGTTCAGATGGCTCTTTGACAGTTTTGAATCCAGCAGATACTGTCTGCTCTGATGGTTCTGATGGAGCACACAGTTGAGGAGTTTTTTGACTTGGCTCTGAAGTGAATTTCGGATCCTAAGATGACAGTTTCAGGGATTTTTGAGAACTTTTGGTGGACTCTGGATAAATTGCCTCTGAGAAGAGGGCTTTTAGTAAACCCTTCAATATCAATTTGTTATTCCACTCCATAAGCGCTTGTTGATTAAAGCCATGACAAATGGTGTAGGTTTCCTGAAGGAGAAGAGGCCCCAAGCAGTACACATATAAGGTGTGTGAACTGCTAAGGGGCATCATCTTCCCGCATTTCTCACATTTTTTTAATCCTAGAGGTTTTCCTTCCTGTTTTTGAGACATAGCAAAAGAAAACTGCAATAAGGAAAATACAATAATGGACAATACAATAAAGAAAGATTATAATAATTAAAGCACACACACCAGAAACACACCAATAGGGACAGAGAAAATATATACAAGTTTTTTTTTTTTTTTTACTTAAATCATATACCCGAGACAGACAATAGGGAGAGAGAGGAAAAAGGGAAATAAAGTCCTCTAACTTAAGTGGACTAGTTATACACCCTCTAACTAAAACAGGTGATAACAGGTAGGGAACACTCAAGCTATATATTTTAATTGAGGAAAAGGAGAACTATTAACTACAAATACAGGTTAATACAGAAAAAAGTGAAAGATGAATAAAAATTGAAAATACTTGGCCCAGAGCAAGCTTTTGGAACCTCTTCACTGCATGGCAAACAAGATCTGAGGTAGTAGGAGAGTTGCATTATGGGTAGGGAAAAATGCTCATGAGCTTAGCTGAGGACCTTGAGCTTATGTAATGGTCGAGATGGATCCGACTAATC
Source organism: Protopterus annectens (assembly GCF_019279795.1). Taxonomy (NCBI): domain Eukaryota; kingdom Metazoa; phylum Chordata; order Ceratodontiformes; family Protopteridae; genus Protopterus; species Protopterus annectens. Next base: position 363,359,702 of record NC_056749.1, read on the forward strand.
AGATCCGACTCATCAGTGAGAATAAAGACGAGATTGACATCATCAGTTTGGGACAAGAATGTAATATAAAAGAACTTGAGCAAGAGGGTGCGTATACATATTTGGGAATTGATGAAGGACCAACAATAAAACACAAACAAATGTGAATAAAACTTAGTAAGGAATATTTTTGAAGATTTAAAATTAATCCCAAAAACAGAGTTGACATCCTGTCCTAATTTACAGTGATTGACTGGCCCCAAAAGGTGTTGGATAGATTAGACAGGAAAACAAGAAGGATGCTTCATGCTGATTAAATGATTTACAAAAATCAGTGCATACCAAGATTATATATTCCCCATTCCAAAGGTGGTGTGGGCCTCTTGAAATTGATTACATGTATAGAACTGCAATCATGGGACTGCATACATATTTGCTGACCTCACAAGACCCAAACAAAACGAAAGTTTTGAAATATGAGGAGAGTAAATCTAAGATGACTTCCCTTCTTAGTCTAGCAGAAGCATATCAGCGTCAAGCGGGAATGGAAATTAAACTAGAAGTAGATGAAAATCAAGCAGCAACTGAATGTGCCAAAAAACAAAAGAAAGAATATAAGGTGAATGATCAGAAGAGAAGGCAAGAAATGCATAAATATAGTTGCAAGTATACAAAACTCTTGGAAGAACCTCATGTTGATCAGGATCAAATGCAGGCATGGTTAAGGAGAGGTGAAATTAAACTAAAAGATGAAAGGTTAATATTGTCGGCCCAAGATAGTGAGCTATGTATGCATTGGTTTACAAAGTCCATTGAACATGTGGGAGAAACAGGCAAATGTAGGTTTTGTAAAACTGAATTGGAAACAGTTGCATTCAACCCTCACTCCCTAAAGGGCCCATATCTATACAGGAAGAATGCAGAGTCCCTGTAAACACAACTACGCAGGTAAAAGCTGCACTCTCTAAAGCCAAAAATACAGCATCCATGGGACTGGACAACATCCCAGGCTGCGTTTTACACGAACTTCAGAATGAATTGGCTCCACACTTAAGCACCATGTTCAATAATCTTGCCTTGCATCAGGCTTTGTGCCCACTGAATGGCGCACAGCAACAGTTATCCCACTCCACAAAGGGGGAGCCACCACTGATCCTGGGAACTATTGACCTATTAGCCTGACAAGCCTGGTCTGCAAGGCCATGGAATGTATCATCATAGAACTCGTAAACAAAGAAATTGGCAACCTCCAAACTCTGGATCCCACTCAATTCGGGTTTGTGAAAGGCAGATCATGCCTCCTGAACCTGATCAACTTCTTTGAGGCAGTCACCAAAGCCGTAAATGAGGGTAAGGTGGTTCACACAGCCTATCTTGACCTCATCAAGGCTTTCAACACCATCCTCCCATTCTGGAATTATAGCTAAACTCACTAAACTAGGTACAAATCCCTACATCACAAGATGGGTTGCCAACTGGCTCACTGACAGAACCCACATTGTAAAAGTTGCAGACTCCAAATCTGACCTCAAAGCAGTGACAAGTGGAGTACCACAGGGTTCCGTCCTGAGACCTTTCCTGTTTGGTATCTACTTCTCTGAAGTACAGGCTAACACAGAAGGCCTCTGGCTAACAAAGTTCGCAGATGACTGCAAACTAGGAGCCATAGTCAAGTCCCCAAATGATGTGGACATCCTGCAGAAGGGCCTCGCTGAGACAGATGCCTGGTGTCAGAGCCATGGCCTCAAGCTCAATGCCAAAAAGTGCAGTGTCATCCCTTTTGGTAAAAACTCTGTATCCATGAACTACTACATAGATAGCAATCTAACACCGAATGTGTGATAAGAGACCTTGGGACCCAGGTGGACAGTAGTCTCTCATTTGACAGTCACATCCTGACTACTGTGGCGAAGTCCTTCTACATGGCACACCTCATTGTAAAAGGGTTCTAATCCAGGAAAAAAAGAAGTCATTGTTCCCCTCTACTCGACACTCATCAGACCGATAATAGAGTACAACGCCCCTTTTGGAATGTACCTCAAGACATCTGCAGCAGCTGGAAAGGCCACAAAGTACCTTACAAAGAGGATTACTGGCCTCAAACAAATGCCCTACACTGACTGCCTCAAAAAACTCCAGCTTTACTCTGTAGCATATCACCTACTCCGAGGTGATCTCTGCCTAACATATAAAGCTATGTCAAACCCAGAGCTGTTGGACATGCTACACCTAAAGAAATCCCAGTCCCTCCGAACTACATGCTCTAGGGACCTAAACCTTGTCACCACAATAAACAGGTCATGCTGGAGGGATAGATTCCTGTCCCAGAGACTTCTCATACTCTGGAACAGGCTACCCATCTATGTCAAGCAAAGTTCTTCATTAGCACTCTTCAAGAAAAATCTTGATGAGTGGATGGGAAATAGGAAATACACCCCGGTGATCACTTCTGTCTCTCTGCTCGACAGTGGCACACGGAAATAACTTTCTTGGGTGGCATAAGCCAGGGAACCTTGTTGGCTAGGTTTACGTAGGCCCTTGGGCCAATAGCCTAGTACCTACCTATGAACCTATTCCTTGCTGGTTGTGATATATTAATGGCAGGACTGCATACTGAAGGGCATAACAGTGTGGCAAGACTGTTGCAGTGGGTATTGTGCAAACATTATAATACTGAAGTAGCTGAAAAACACTGGAAACATGAACTACAAAAGCATCATAGAAAATGATGAAGTCTACATCCCATGGGATCACCCATTAGCAACAGTTCAAAAGACAGATGCGAGAAAATCAGATATAGTGGTCCATGAAAAGAAGACAAAAGTAGCACTGTTCATTGAAATTCCTGTACCCATTGACTACAGTGCCTTGCATAGAGAGTGACAAAGTCATAAAATACCAGGATTTCATAAGAGCAATGTGGAAGAAACCTACCCAAATAGTTCCAATAGTTGTAGGAGCAACTACAATCGTATCTAGATATGTTAGCAATACATGTAACTCCATACAAATTGCAGGAGGAGTCCTTACTGGGCATATTGCAGGTGCTGCGAAGAGTCTGACATCAAAGACTGAAACAATACTAATTTCAAGAACTTTAATCATACTTTGACTTAGGGATAGGGTCCATTCCAATCATAATTAGAAACCAAAAAGATTTGGAGAAATTAAAAAAATGCAGAAGAATGAAAAGGAAACTATGTGTGAGCAAACCAACATTTCAATTACCACAACTCCTCAACTACAACTCTACAAGCAATACATCTGTCCATTTATATATTCAAGTGGTGCACTATATGGCCCCGCTAACGCTAGCACTGTAAACTAGAAAACTTCAGTCAAATCATCATGTCCTTAGAAAGTATAATTCAGCACAGATGCTCAAGGTTGGTAAGGTACTATATAAATCACCATACTTTAAAATGTGTATTTTGCATGCTACAAACTTTATGGTGTAATCATTCAACTGCAGCAGAACCTATGCAAAAAGTGATGCATGAATCTCTCTTAAAAAAGATCAGACTCCAATACTTAAGATTTTACAAAATCTTATCAAAACTGATGTGGTCTAACCATTTAGAATTTGTCCTGCAAACAAGCATGCTACACATTTAAAAATGTATATAAAAACCACCATCCTCTTGGTAATACATTTTATAGTCATAATTCATGTCTGCTCTTTCAGTCTTGACCTACTGGCCTGCTCTGTGTTAATTAAATTATTATGTACACAAAGCTCAAATAAATTGAAAAAAAACATACAAGAAACTGAAATTAGGCGACTGATGCAGCCCTGCCAGTTCCATCTGACTGCTTTTGTCATCTCTCCATATAAAGATGTGTCTTTTCATCTTCCATTCACCCTATACTCACGTGTAGGCAATAAAATTAGAAGTTATGTACTTAACATAACTTGGCATCTTTGTTGTCCATTTTCATCCTTCCTCACAAATGAGTCTAGGATCCCATCATCGGATCTGACTTGACTGCTTACACAAGACTTCGGATCCAATTCTCGAGCTCCTTCCACTACCAATAATGCTCTTCTCTAACTCTTCAGATCAAGTTTGCTGCCTAATTGCTCACCTATTATAGAAATAGAATGCACGAAACAGAAAGGTGTGAGGCTCAAACCAGGAACTTAAAGGTTCCAATGTTGTCTGACAGATGCTTCAAGGAGTGACAGGGTCGGGGGATGGCTGGACAGGAAGTTGAGGAAGAAAGAAAATGGCCAACACAGATGCCAAGTTGTGTTAATTGCATAACTTCTAAATCTTGATGTTGTCCTTTTCATTCTTCTTCATGAATGGGTCAGAGTTTGCAACTACACAACTCTTGGGTGACCCTAAAGGACATGCCAGAGCACTGCTGAACCAAAGGAAGCTCTGCTTCTGGAGACGATGTCTAATTTGTAACGTGTAACAAATGTATGAGCGTTTGATCAAATGGCTGCATGCAGATATCATCAATGGAAGCTCTTGAGGAAAAGGTAGATGAAGTTCATAGGTAGGTTACTAGGCTATATGCCCGAAGGCATTTATATGCCTAGCCGGAATGTGTTGGCTTTCGCCACCCCCTTAGATTAGTTCCTTGTGCCTCTGCCCAGCAGAGCCATTGAAGTGATCCCTGGGGTAAACTTTCTGTTTCCCCTCCACTTGTCAAGGTTTCTCTTGAAGAGGGTTAGCGAGGAGCTCTGCCTAATGTAGATTGGAATCTTGTTCCAGAGGATGGGAAGTCTCTGAGACCGGAATCTATCCCTCCTGCATGTCCTATTTATTGTTGTGGTGAGGTTTAGATCCCGGGAGCGTGTGGCTCGAGGGGATATGGTTTTCTTTAGGTGGAGCATGTCCATCAATTCTGGGTTGGACATGGCCTTGTACTTCCGGCAGAGATCAACTCTGAGTAGGCGGTATGCAACAGAGTACAGCTGGAGTTTCTCCAGTCAAGCTGCATAGGGCATCTGCTTAAGGCCAGTGATCCTCTTGGTGAGGTACTTCTGTGGTCTTTCCAGTTGTTGCAGGTGTTTTGTAAGGTACATCCCAAGTGGGGCATTGTATTCTATGATGGGTCTGATGAGTGATGCGTAGAGGGGCCCAATGACCTCTTTCGATCTGGATGCAACCCCTTTTGTGATTAGGTGAGGCACATAGGATTTTCTAACCACTTTAGCAATGTGATCATCAAAGGAGAGATTACTATCTACTTGGGTCCCCAGATCCCTTATTACATCTTCCGTATTTAGGGGGCTACCACCTATGTGGTAGTTTGTGGGTACTTTGTTTTTTCCAAAGGGGATGACTATGCACTTTTTGGCATTTAGCTTGAGGCCATGGTTTTGACACCAGGTATCTGTCTCAGTGAGACCCTTTTGGAGGATGTCTGTGTCAGCCAGAGAGTCAATTATAGCCCCTAGTTTGCAGTCGTCTGCGAACTTGGTCAGCCGTAGTCCTCCTGTGCTTGCCTGTACCTCTGAGAGGTATATGTTGAACAGGAGGGGTCCTAGGACTGAGCCCTGGGGAACGCCACTTGGAACCAGTTTAGAGTCAGACCTAGCTCCCGCAACTCTTACCATGTTGGTTCTGTCCATCAGCCAGGTGGCAACCCATCTCGTGACGTAGGGGTTTATGTTCAGGCTGGTGATCTTGTCTACAATACCAGAGTGAGGAATGGTGTCGAAGGCCTTTGCGAGGTCTAGGTAGGCTGTGTGGACCACCCTTCCCTCATCTATAGCCTTGGTAACTGTATCAAAGTCGTCCACCAGGTTTAGGAGGCATGATCTGCCCTTAAAGCCGAACTGGGTAGGGTCCAGTGTTTGTAGGTTTCCAATGTCTCTGTTAATGAGATCCATGATGATGTGCTCCATAGCTTTGCAGACCAAGCTAGTCAGACTTATAGGGCAACAGTTTCCGGGGTCCGTTGTGGCTCCACCTTTGTGGAGTGGAATAACTGTTGCTGTGTGCTACTCTGTGGGCATGTAGCACGTGGAGAGGCTGAGTTTAAACAGTGTTTAGGTGAGGGGTTAGTTCATCTTTGAGCTCATGTAGGACGCAGCCTGGGACAATGTTCGTCCCATTGATGCTGTGTTTTTGGCTTTGGAGAGGGCTGTTTTAACCTGTCTGTGATTTCAGGGGCACTACATTCTTCTGGTATAGTTATGGGCCCTTTTGGGGGTGAGAGGTGGGGGGGTGAAGTTTGCATTGAACCTGTCTGCCAGGATGTTGGCTATATCGGTCGGTTCAGTGTATTTTGTGCCATTCTGCACTAACTCTGAGCCGATCTGAGAATTGCCACTTAGATTCTCGACATAGCTAAAAAATACCTTGTGGTTATCTTTGGAGTCCATGGCAGTTTTCTTTTCGAAAGCTAGCCTTGGATGATTTTATGAGGGAACGTAGTTTCTTGCTGATACTGATCAGGGATGTCTTCCCTTCTTGGGATTTTACTCTTTTCTGTACTAGTTTCCTCTTTCTATTGTATAGCTTGTTTATGGCAGGGGTACACCAGACTGGTTTCCTTTTCTTGGAGGAGTGAGTCTTTGTTTGGGATAGCACAATCCATGCATTCTTGTAGGTGCCCATAGAGTGCATTGGTAAAAGATTTTGCAGCTTGGACAGTGTTATCCTTTAGCATAAGGGCTTTGAAACTTCCCAGCTCAGTCTTAAGTAATGTGAAGTTTGCTTTTGAAAAGTTTTTCACGGTGGTTTCTTTGACCGGTGGTGGTGTCGGAATATGGATATCCAGAGTGATTAGTTTATGGTTAGATCTAACCAGTGAGGGGTTGACCTCCGGTGTGGAACACTGGTCGCCCATGTTGGTGATGACCAGGTCCAATATGTTGTCACCTCTGGTGGGGGTGTTGACCAGTTGATACAGGGCATTTGAGTTTATAAATTCCAGGAAATGTTGAGCAAGGGAGTTTGTACTGGAGTAGTTCTCCCAGTTAATGTTTGGGTAATTGAAATCACCTAATATCAGGGTGTTTGGTAGGACCTTTATGTTTCCCAGTGTTACAGGAATGCAGAGTGGGGGGGTCCTGGGACATGGTGGGTGATCTGTAGCCAGCTATAATTTGAATAGCAGTTTTGCCCACTGTTAGTTGCACGTGGATGATCTCTGAAGCACTGTGCTGTGCCACTAACCTGGAGGTGTGGGTATCCTTGATGAATATGGATACCCCCCTGCCTTTTGTATTTCGGTCCGGGTTTTGTGGCCGAAATGTATGGTACGAGTTGTAGCCTGGTAGTGCTGGGGTGCTCTTTGTAGCCTTAAACCAGGTTTCTGTTACTGCACATATATTGATTTTCTCCATACTGAGGAGTGCCTCGAGTGCATGCATTTTGAGGTTTAGACTTCTGGCATTGAGTAGCATTATCCTCAGTATTTTGTTACTTGTGCTATTTATGGCGGTGGGTTTGTCTTTTGAGCCTTGCCTAAAAAAGGCACTATGGGGGTGGCATGAGCCTTGGCCAGTATTCGAAGGGTAACAGGTGCAAGCCATCTCTGGCGAAGCAGCGTGGCTTGTCGAGCATGTCATCCCAGGCTGACAGACACTGGATCCCCTTTGAATGACACCAGAAGCTTAGCCAATTGTTGAAATTGATAATTTTTTCTCTATACCGCGGTATCATTCTTGGTGAGGGCAGGATGCTGGTCAGGGTCATACCGGCCTGGGCTACATGATCAGAGAGCTCCTCCAGGTCTCTTTTCATGTAGTCCAGGGAGGTACGGCTCAGGTCATTCACACCAATATGGACAATGACAGAGTCATATTTGTACTTGTTCTGGAGTGACCTGAGTGCTTGTGTTATGTGGTGGATCCTGGCACCCGACAGGCAATTAACAGTAACCTTCTTGTTCAGCCTAGTGAGTGGGACATCAGTCTGCCTGACTATAGAGTCACCTATTACTAGTGTGTTGGGTATGTTATTTTGCCTTAAGGGCTGGGATTGTGTGGCACACTGGTTTTGTGCAGTATGTGTTTCATGGTTTGTGTTGGGGGGTGGAGGTTGCTTGGATGTCTGCTTTGGAGGTCTCTGCTTTTGCAGATTTTTATTTAGCCATGGATCTAGTGGAATGAGCTGTAGGAGGGCAAGGGAATTGTGGAATGAGCTGTAGGAGGGCAAGGGCATTCCATACTTTTTTTTAGAATAAATCAACAAAATACAATCAATCAGTTATCCATTTGGCCAGAATAATCTTGGGAACTGCCTGATCTAAGCAGTTAGGGGAAAAGGATACAAACAGCTGATAAGACTTCCTGTACTGTTTTGTTCTGTGAAGGTAAAAACATAATTGTCTGTGAACATCAAGAAGATGAGACATATTCACCCTTATTAGAAAAATTAGGGGAAAAAAACGGTAACTGGAAGGACTGGTTAATGTTAGTCTCCACAGCCATTTTAGGCAGAAAGGAAAGATTGGTCCGTAGGGACACCCTGTCCTTATGGAAAGTAAGGGGGCTTAGCTGATAAGACTTGGGGCTCAGAAATTCTTTTAGCTGAGGTGATGGCTACTAAAAAGATGGTTTTCCAAGAAAGAAATTCTATATTGCATTTGTTTGCCAGTTCAAAAGGTTTCTGAGTTAATCCCAGAAGAACCATAGTCAGATCCTAAGGAGAAGAGGGATACTTTATTGGAGGTCTGAGGAGGAAAACTCCCTTTATGAAGATATTAAGGAACCTGGAAGATGCCAGAGAGAATGATTCATTCCCTGCAAGTTGGAAATGGCAGCCAATTAAATTTAATAGCAGAAAAACTAGCCCCTTCCTTAACAGTAGTGAGAAGAAGAATGGCTATAGCAGGTGCTGAAAAAGGGTCAATATTCCGCTTGGAAGCTTGTATAGAAAATCTTTTCCATTTGCTTCAATAGACTTTCATGGTGGAGGCCTTCTGGGAGGCCAAGATAATGTCACAAACTGAGGAAGCAAGCCTGGAACATCTGACTATTGTTGGAAGTGGAGAAACCATGCAGTCAGCTTGAGTGTGGAGACTGGGATGTTGAAATCCTGATGGATGAGATAGGAGATACTGAGCGGGTTCCATATCCATGTAGGATATTGCAAGTGAGACCAGAGGAAGGGGGACCATACCTGTCGAGGCCAGAAGGGGGCAAAAAGGATGGCCAAGCTCTTCAGCCTGCTTGCTTTCTGCAGGAACTTCAGAATCAGAGGAAGAGGGGCACAGGCATAAAGGAGACCTAGTGGACAATTATGAATCACAGCATCCTTCCATGACTTTCCCGGGGGGGGTCAGAGTGAAGTATTTGCTGCATGTATTGTTGAGGGGAGAGGTAAATAGGTTACAGGAAGGCTGGCCCCAGTAGCTCTAGGTCATATTTGTAACTGTTTGATGGAGTGACCATTTATGAGGAATCAGAATGGACCTACTAAGTTTGTCTGCCAGAGCGCTGGTTTTCCCCAGTATGTGTGTTGCAACAAGAAAACAGTCTGAAGAGATCACCTATTCCCAGACCCTCATGACCTCTCTGCACAATGGGTAAAAATGGGTTCCTCCTTGTTTATGTACCAAACTGCTGACATGTTGTCCTTGTGAATTGTAATAGTCCCTAGAGGGAGAATGTCCTGAAGGCCTCACCTCTAGGACATTGATATGGAATTTGGTTTCCGAGGGGGACCACATGCTTTGGACCATCTTTCCCATGGCATGCCCCCCCACCCCATTTGGGAGGTGTCCATGGTCACTGTGGTGATCGGGGGAGGAAGGAAAAACAGCCCGCCCAGAAACAGGTCATCTGACTGTTTTCACCAGTGAACATGATGCTTGCACATTGGACTGAGTTTTATGGGAAATGATAGAGGATGGTAAAGAATAGTCCACTGTACTGCCAGTGTCCACTGAAGGATTCACAAAGAATCTTGCTAGAGGAACTAGAAGAATGGCAGCTAACATTGACCCATGTGCTTGTAAAGGAAGTTATGTCTTACCGTAACGTTCCATCTGTGTTGTTGATCTTAACTTATCCTTGACTGTGGGTTCAGTTCCGTAAATGACTCTGCCATTATTCCAGTTCATGCCTTCCAAAAACTCTCAAGCTTAGCTTTACCCATAATGCTCCTCTCAGATTACCTCAGAACGAGTTTGCACTAGATAGAAAAGGACAGGAAATAACAGATCAGAGACCATGTCTGTAGTCATAAAGGATAAAGGATAATCCAATCTACTGGGATAGATCTGTTCCACCAAGAATCCCAAAAGGCAGGTGGAAGATGGGTGGGGATGACAAGAATAAGTGAAGATCGACAACACAGATGGAACATTATGGTAAGCCATAACTTCTTTATCTGATGTTGTTAATCTTCACTTAATCCTTGACTGTGGGACAGAGTCTCGGAGCTACCTAAATCTTGGGAGCTCTCACAGTAGTATATTCCTGAGCACCATTGAACCAAATGATGCTCGTCCTCTAAAGACCATATCCAGCTTGAAATGAGTAATAAAGGTATGCGGGGATGCACAAGTAGCCACTGCACAGATATCATCGATAAAAGCTCTTAAATGAAAAACTGCAGAAGCAGCTATTGCTCTTGTAGAATGTGCCTTTACAGGGCCTGGTAGTTGTACTTTCCTCTTTGCATAAATGAAGGTTATACAATTGTTAAGCCATTAAGCCAGAGTAATCTTTGAGACTGGTTTACCCAAAGTAGCTGAAAAGGAAACAAACAACTGGTCAGATTTTCTGAATTCTTGTGTCATGTGAAGATAAAAACATAATTGTCTATGAACATCTAGTAAATGTAGACAATATTCACCTCTGTTTGAGAAATTGGGAAAAAATCCAGGAAATTGTATCATCTGGTTGATATTTGTCTCAAACTATTCTTGGTAGAAAGGATGGATTAGTTCACAAGGAGGGTCTATATCAGAACATCTAAGTTTTAAAACTTTGAATGTTCTAATATCGACCCATTTTGAGCGAACGCTAAAAATAGCGAAGCTGCAAAACACCAAATTCTTTCATAGGGAAAGAATTTGGTTGGCCAGTTCTGACACTTCACTATTTTCAGCGCTGTGGTGGAAATTTACGGGTCGGGTTCAGGTAAGTGTGCGATTGTGTGGTCGTTAGGATTAGGGTGCGGGTTAGGTGAGTTAGGGTTAGGGCGCGGGTTAGGTGAGTTACAGTTAGGGTGCGGGTTAGGTGAATTAGGGTTAGGGGCAGGTTAAGTGAGTTAGGGTTAGGGAGCAGGTTAGATGAGTGTGCGATAGTGACGAACCTTAGGGTTAGGGCTTGGGTTAAGGTAAGTGGATAGATGGTGTCTGTACAGTTTAGTGTAGGGTTAGTTGTAGGATTATAAGTGTATGTGTGGATTGATGTTTTTTAGGTGTGCTTGTGTTGTGTGTATGTGTATCGGAATAGAAAAATTTTTCCCACTACCACCTTTCAGAAACTTATGTCTAAAACCCTAAGTTAAGTGTACTGCTGGAAGATACAATTCAAACTGAAGAATGGGACTAGTGTTTAGATAAAGAACAGATTGTAACTAGACTGCCTGAGCCAAGCCAGGTCAACTCTTAATGCCTTCAAAAATAAGTTAGTCATGCTGGAGTTAAGTTAGGCTGTGTTTTTAGGTAGAGGGATTTCTAAGCCCTTGAAAAAAAATTAAAAGCAGTATGAAGCCAGCATGCAGTAAGTACGAAGAAGCAAGTGAAGGCATTATTGGGGTTGTGTGTGTACTATAAAAGTTTGTAACTCATTAACTTAAAGGTATGGTTATTCTGTCAACAGTAAAAGAGGCAGATTTTCTTATTTCTAAATATCTGGAAGATTTATGCATTTTCCTGTGACAGACTACTGCAAATATATCTAACGTTTTCAGTAAACAATATAAGATGTTCATCATATTGATCACTACTGCATTAGCCTTAACTATATGGGTTATATCCTACCAAGGATACAACAGCCAGCCAGTTTCCAAAGCTTCAGGGCACCTTCAATGCACTCAAAACTGTCAAGCAGCTCATGCTGAGCTAACTAAAAGACAAGTTTGAGCATGAAGCCAAAGAGTATGTACCTCTGAGGCTTTCAAGGAATAATGGTTGGCTTGTGGATTCCCTTACTGGGCAGATGGACAGCCTGAGATAACATGATTCACAAACCATGATGCTTTGCCAGAGATGGCCTACATCTGTCTCCCATGGGCTTCAGGCTCTTGGCAGAGACTCTTGCCTCCCCATAGTGTCTTTTTTGATAACGCCATGAGGTCAAAACTATCAACATGAAATTTTCATCAAAACGTAATTTTAAAGGTCATGCTGCTAAACGCTAGGAGTCTAAACATGAAACTGCACTCATTGCAAGCATTCTTAACCCTGGAAGATGCTAACATTTGTGCAGTCATAGAAAACTGGTTTAAAGCTGCGGAGAGCACCCCAGCCATACCAGGTCACTCAGCCTATCATACCTTCAGACTCCAAATTGGGGGCAGCAAAGCAAAAGGAGGTGGAGTTGCAATATATATAAAAGACATGCACACCTCTAGGCTAGCCAAGCAGTAGGACACCCAGGAAACACTCCAGGTGCAGTTAACAATTGACAAGACCCCTATTCAAATCATAGCTAGATATAGGGCTCCAACTTTGACTCAAGATGCCCACTCCACCTATCTGGACCTCTTCAAATCTATCAAGATTCAACTATTTACCCTGATCCTGGGAAGCTTTAACTATCCAACCATATACTGGATAAAATACTCATGCCAAAACACAAATGTCCAGAGATTCCTTGATTTTGTCAATGCAAATACCTTGGTGAGTCGACACCTTCATAAGAGATGAAAATATCTTGGACTTGGTATTAACCAACATGAATAACCACTGTAGCATCTCTACAGTGTCATCATCCCTGGTAAGATCTGACCACAAAGTGGTCACTTTCAAAGTCACCATCTCCCCAGACCCCACCTAGGTAAGGTCAAACAGAAAACTTCTCCAAAGGGGATTACAACCTCCTGAGGAAAGGTATAAATAGCTTCACAGCCCCCTTCCCCTACATAGGAACTGGCATACATGTCCAAACCTTACATCAAAGTACTATATGAGCATTTATATAACTGCATGGAATCAGGAATACCCAAAAGGACAAAATAATCTTCCTCAAGGAAGAGTAAACCTGTCTGGTAGACATCAGAAATAAACTCTGTAATAGAAGGAAAACATTGCTGTTCAGGACCAAGAAGGAGCAGATGCCTAATTGGAAACAATCTCTCCTTAGTCTAAATAAGCAAATAAGGGCTCTAGTGAAATCCTCCAAAGCAAACCTCAAGTCCAAATTGGCCACATCCACTAAAGACAATCATAAGGCCTTCTTCACATATGTCCCCAATCTCAAGGGAAGCACGCAGATCTGCTCAGAACTGGTGGTCGACACCACATACACAAATGCCACAGATAGTCAACTTGCTGGCAGAGAGGTTCATTGAAAACTTTACCCCTCTGTCTCCCTCATCAGTAAAACAGAACATTCCCAGTACCTCATCTCTAGGGAGTAAGTCATCACTGCCCTTTCAAAAGCAAAAAATACAGCCTCCATGGGACCCCATAACATCCCAGGCTGCATCCTACATGAACTCAGGCAGGACCCTGCAGCAGCATTAGGCACCCTATTCAAACAAAGCCTGAGTACTAGCTTCATCCCAGCTGAGTGCAGGACAGCTACTGTCATCCCTTTGCACAAAGGTGGAGCATCCACTGATCCAGGAAATTATAGACCCATTAGCCTAACTAGCCTGATCTGCAAAGCCATGGAGCGGATTATCATGGACCTAATTAACAAGGACATTGGCAACCTCCAGACACTCAATCCCACACAGTTTGGTTTCGTCAAAGGGAGGTTATGCCTGTTAAATTTGGTCAACCTCTGAGACAGTGACCAAGGCCATGGATGAAGGGAAGACTGTGCACACTGCCTACCATGACCTGGCCAAAGCCTTCGGTACTATTCCCCACTCAGGTATAATAGATAAACTCTTTCAACTAGGCATCACTCCATACGTTACCAGATGGGGTAAGCAACTGACTCACTGATAGAACTAATAACAACCCGTAATGACTGATGCAACCAATAAATGACCCGTAACGACCAGTGTACCCCAGGGATCAGTCTTGGGGCCTCTGCTGTTTGGGATATACTTTTCTGAGGTGTAGGCCAAAACCAGTGGGATATGGTTGACTAAGTTTGCAGATGACTGCAAGCTAGGTGCTGTCATCAATTCCCAAAATACCAAAAGACGTGTAATGACCAATACAACCAAAAAATGAATATTAAAAATAAATCTGACCACAGCGGAGAACCACCAGTAATTTAATTAAAATAAAAACACACAATGATAAGCACTTTTGTCTCATTACAGAGACTTCATCAGAAGTAAAATACATTAACTACATGCTTTAAATACCCTTCATTATATTCCAATTAACCAACTGAACACCTTACCACTTTGTTGACCATTAATGTATCAATACCTTAAAAAATCATCATAATAATAAAGTTTAAACTTAAAAATAAAAATTTAACATAAACCCTAAAAGATAATAGTAAAAACTTTTTAAACTATAGCAGCCTTCTCCTTAAGAACAGGTTTCAATAACACGTTCATTAAGTCCAGGGGGAAAATTGCATTTAATCTAAGTTGCCAAACTAGTTCTTTAATAAAATTAATTTCCAGTCGCCACCCCCAGGGTTTGATTTATTAAGTTCTAAGATTCCAAACTTATATTTTATATAGTTGGTGCAAAATACTGAATATTTAAAAAGGGCATTAGTCTAGTTTTTCATTTTTATTTCATAAAAGTGCTCATAAATTCTAGTCCTTAAAGCTCTTTCTGTCTTGCCTATATAGATGGCTGAACACCCTTCACATTTAGCTAAATCGGCTTGCTTGAACAATTCCTATTACAAAAGTAAACCCTACTTCCTGACCTGTTTTCCAAAATTAAGTGGTCAGACCTTAAAATGAATGGGCATTGTTTACACATACCACATGGGCTTGTCCCCTTGTTTGAATGAAATACATTAGATGCACCTTCTTCAAATATCTTTTTAAAATTTCTTCCTGTCTTAAAGGTGAAAATTAGCTCCTGTCCCACTGCTTCATATAAATCCTTGTTCACTTTAAAAATATTCCACTTAGTCTTAATGTCCTGAATATTTCTGGTATATTGGTTGTATTTCACAATTAAAGCTTTTTCAAATTGTCCTTTCCTTCCCTGCCTATTTACTTTTTCCAAACCAATACTTACAGTGGTACACATTTTGTACCCTATCATTGATGCACCTCATTAATGATACCAGTGATCAACTTGTCAGGGTAACCTCTGTTTAGAATCACTTTCAGTTTGACCAATTCTGCCCAAACATCTTCCTAATGGGATATCATCCTGGCAATACGTATCATTGTGTGTGTTTTTATTTTAATTAAATTACCAGTGGCTCTCTGCTGTGGTCAGATTTATTTCAAATATTCATTTTTTGCTGTCATCAATGTGATGTGGACATCCTCCAAGAGGGTCTCACCCAAACAAATGACTGGTGCCAGAAACATGGCCTCAAACTGAATGCCAAAAAATGCATCATCAACCCCTTTGGAGGAGTGACATCCCCATAAATTATCACACTGATAATAAGGTCCTAAGCACGCAGTCGTGAGGGCCAGGTTGATAGCAAACTGACTTTTGACCACCATATTCCCTCTTCTGTATGGAAAGCTTTCTACATGGCCCAATTCAATAGAAAGGGCATCTCTTCCAGGGACAAGGTGGTCATAACATCCCTGTATTCTTCCATTATAAGACCCATTATTGAGTGCAATGCCACTTTCGGCATGTACCTCACAAAGCACATGCAGCAGCTGGAGAGACCATACAGGATCCTCTATAGGATGATCCAGAGCCTCAAACATCTACCCTACACAGATAGGCTATAGGCCCTGTCCCTCTACTCAGTCTCCTACAGACTCCTCAGAGGTGATCTCTGTCTGGCATGCAAAGCATTCTCAAACCCTACCCTGATGGGACTTGCTTCATATCCACAAGTCAAGCTCCACTCGAGTATCCACATGTGCAACCTCAACCTTGTCTGTGACATCAATAGGACTTGTTTGCAGGACAGATTTGTGTCCCAGAAACTCCCCCCTTTTGCAGAATAGACTCCCTTCTTCACATCAAGCAGAGTACCTCATTAACCCTTTTTAAACGCAACCTGGATAACTGGGTGGGGAACAGAAAATACACCCCTGGGATTCCACCTGTGTCCCTGCTGGACAGTGGCATAGGGTGCTGACTTGTTGGAACATGGGCTAAATTCTTGGCTAGGCTTGCAGCGGCCAAAAGCCTAGTAACCTCCTATGATCCTAAAAGTTCCCTTTGGGGTAAAAAAATTCAACAAAATAAAGAAAATGAAAGTTATTACTTTCCTTATCAGGAATACTGTACTTAAATGCACATTCTCAAGACTAATTCACTTTTAAATGGAGCACTCTTCTTTAAGTTTAAAAGTAGTATAAGGTAACTGACCACATTTTTTCTATGGTAAAAATTGTGTTTATTATTCTTTTGTGGGGCTGGCATACTGTTTTAAAGTGCTTTTACTATATTTTTTTCTGTCAAAAGTAACTTTTGTCAATTAGCAGTGTTTACCTGTAATTACTATTTGTCTTCCTAAGGAAAGAGGCACCATTTTCAGCTTGACCATGGAACAGACTACCAGTCCAACAGTTGGTCCTTCTTCCAGCCACATAAAGAAAACATTAAGCAAGCAGCCTTTGGCACCGTAGCAGTCTAGCAATTTGCCTCAGCCACAGGTGAGTGATTCTGCAGTGTCCATTTTTCTACCTTGGATCACTTATTTACCCCAGGATCCCTCTCGTATAGCATCTACAGCCAATATTGACTGGGGGTTAGCCACATCCTCTGTAGCCATTGAGATCTTGTCAGTAGGCAAGGTAGAACTACTTTTATCAGTCCTGAGAAAGGGAACTGGGAAGGTTTTCTTGTTGTGTCAGAATAGTGTGCCTATCCCTGAAGAAGCAGCTCCTGCCATTAGTAACAGTTGTCCTAATTTTTACTGCAAAAATGAAACAGAAAACTTTTAGTTATGTACTCACCATAACTTCAGATGTTTGGGATCCATCTCGCCTACATTCTGACTGATGGGTTCGGAGCCGATCCCTCGGCTCCAACTCGGCACGCTTATGCCAAAGAGCGAAGTCTCTTATTGGCTGAGCTTACTATATCCCAGGATGCACCAATACCAGTCCCCCAGATCTAGTTTGTCCGCATACATGCACACATGCACGCTCTGATTATATAACATCGTCAGATGAACAAGATAAAAACAGTAGAACTCAAACCGTTCAATCTCTTCTGATCTCCAAGGCAGGGGAAGGAGGGTGGGTATTAGGAATGTAGGAGATGGATCCCAAACATCTGAAGTTATGGTGAGTACATAACTAAAAGATGTTATGTGATCCTATCTCGCCTACATTCTGACTGATGGGACAGCGTCCCTAGCACCTGAATCCTGGGTGGCTCACTGGAAAACACTCCTGAGTACCGTGGAACCAAATGATGCTCGTCCTTTAGATGCCACATCCAATTTATAGTGGGAAATGAAAGTGTGCAGATTGGACCAAGTAGCCGCAGCACAAATCTCCGATATAGCGAGCTTGGAATGAAAAGCTATAGAAGTAGCCATAGCTCTGGTAGAGTGAGCTTTGATAGATGTTGTAAGTTGCTTATTCAAGAAGAATAAGCCTGAGTTATGCAATCTCTAATCCATTTGGAGATAGTAGGTTTTGTGATGGTTTTACCCAATTTATTGTCTGAGAAGGACACAAACAACTGGTCTGACTTACGAAGTTGCTGAGTCCTGTCTAAATAGAAGCGCAATTGCCTGTGAACATCCAATTTATGGAGAGTGTATTCTGCTTCATTGGAGAATTTTGGGAAGAAAACTGGTAGCTCTAGAGACTGTTGGAGACAGAGATTAGAACAGACCTTTGGGACAAAGGATGGATTAGGCCTAAGTGATACTCTATCCTTGTGGAAAATCAAGTACGGTGGTTTAATAGACAGGGCTTGAAGCTCTGAAACTCTTCTTGCAGAAGTGATTGCAACTAAGAAGGCAGTTTTCCAAGACAGATATTTTAACTCACATGTAGCAGCCGGTTCGAAAGGGGAAGATGTCAATGCACGAAGCACTAAATCTAGATCCCACGGAGGCGCAGGATGAAAAACTGGGGGTCTTAACAGACCCGCACCTTTAATGAAAGTTTTGCATAGTCTGCTGCACATCAATGGAGGATCCATGGACTCGTGAAATTTAGAGATAGCCGCTAGTTGGACTTTAATAGTAGAGACAGAAGATCCTTGATTAAACAGGGATGTTAAGAATTTCAAAACCTCTGGGATAGGAGCAGTGATAGGGTCTAAGCCCTGAGTTGAGCCCAGATAGCAAACCTCTTCCACTTACTGAGGTACAATTTCTTAGTGGTGGGTTTGTGGGCGAAGATAAAATGTGAATAACTTCCGGGTCTAATGTGTGACTTCTGACTAAAGTCGGAAGTGGAGGAGCCAAGCTGTCAACTTCAAGGAGTGAAGGGACTGATGCTGTTGTCCCGACTGATGAATTAACAGGTCCGAATTAGGTCTAAAGTCCACGGATCGTCCACGCATGTTTCTTCAGGTAAGGAAACCATACCTGACGAGGCCAGTATGGGGCAATCAGTATCATTGCGGACCCCAATTGAGAAGCTTTTTGAATGACTTTGGAGAGAAGTGGGATCGGAGGAAAGGCATAGAGTAGCCCTGTTGGCCAAGGTTGTGCTAGAGCATCCATAGCTGGTACTCCCTGATGTGGAGTCAAGGAGAAGAACCTTTTGCACTTGGTGTTTAGTGGAGTTGCAAATAGGTCGCAGCACGGCGTCCCCCATCTCCGGAAAACCTGATCTGCTACTGTTTTGTTTAAGGACCACTCGTGAGGAGAGAGAATCGTCCTGCTTAATCTGTCTGCCAGTATATTCGATTTCCCTGGAATGTGGGTCGCTACCAAGAAACGGCTGGTAGCTACCGCCCATTCCCACACCCTCATGGCCTCTCTGCAAAGGGGGTAAGATCTGGTCCCTCCTTGCTTGTTTAGGTACCAGACCACCGACATGCTGTCTCTGTGTGGATGGCGATTATGCCCTGAGGGAGAAACCTGTGTAAGGCCTGTAGGGATAGAAGTACCGCCCTCATCTCCAATACATTGATGTGGAGAAGAGTTTCGTCTGGAAGCCAGGATCCCTGAACTAACCTGCCCAGACAATGCCCCCCCCACCCTGTCTGGGAGGCATCTGTCGTCAGGGTGGACCACTGGAGAGGGAATAACAAAAGGACTTCCTTGATTTAGATTAGATGTCTGAAGCCACCAGCGAAGGTCCCGTTTGCATGTTTCTGTAATCATGATGGGATGATTGAGGGGAAGGTCCTGAAAGGACCATTGAGTTGACAATAGCCACTGAAGAATCCTCATGTGCAATCTTGCCAGAGGAACTAAAAGAACCGTGGCAGACATTGAACCCAAAACTTGTAGAACCATCCTGGCTGGGGCTTTGGATCTTGAAATCAGAGCTTGAACTTGGCCCTGTAAAGTTTGGATCCTTTCGGCAGGAAGAAAAACGCGCATCAATTTTGAGTCTATCTCTGCTCCTATGAACCTTATGCGCTGAGAGGGCAGCAAGACAGACTTTGACCAATTGAATGTAATCCGCAGGGTAGCACCCAGGGAGATGGTGGCTTTGAGGTTGTCCATTAGTAGATGCCTGGTGGTGGCAGTCAGGAGCCAGTCGTCCAGATAGGGAAACACTTGGAATCCAAGACTCCTCAGGTGAGCCGTCACTACTGCCAAACACTTGGTGAACACCCTGGGGCTGTGGTGAGACCAAAGGGCAGTGCACAAAATTGGTAATGACTGACTCCCAGGCTGAAGCGCAGATACCTCCTGGACGCCTGATGTATCGGTATGTGATAATAGGCGTCCTTGAGGTCTATGGAGCACATCCAAACATCCTTCTCCAACAATGGGAGAATGGATTGTAACGTGACCATTCGGAATTTGGATTTTGTGACGGATTGGTTCAGTCTGCTGAGATCCAATATTGGTCTCAGGTCCCCTGTCTTTTTTGGCACTAAAAAGAACCTGGAGTAATTCCGGATCCGATCTGGTCTGTGGGGACCGGTTGGATGACTCCTTTTTCTAGCAGCTTTAAAGCTTCTGCGGCTGCAATTTCCCTTTGACTGGGTGGTGGGTCCGGGATTTTTTTGGACGGTGGGGGTGAGTATGTGAATGGGATGGTGTAACCTCCGGCAATGATCCGAAGCACCCATCTGTCCTGAGTGATTGACTCCCAGGCTTTTAGGTGCTTGGCAAAACGACACCCGACTGGCTCCGGAGCAGCACAGCCGGGCAATCCCTCATGATGTGTGGGAGGCTGAAGAGCCACGAAAGGACTTGCGGTCTCCAGAATTGCGGGGCCCTCTGCCGCCTCTGGGACGGCGTCTCCCAGAAAAATTTCCCCGTCCTCTGCCTCTGGAAGGGGAATCTTCCTGTTGTTGGGGAAAAAACTTACGTGATTTACGGAACCACATCTTCCCCCCTCCTTTAGCCTTGGGATAAGGCCAAAAGGGAGTGGAATAACGGGCACCTACGGCAGATAAAGTTTTTCCCTCTTGCTCACAGCGGGTAAGGGTGTCTTTAACCTTAGGTCCAAACAAAGAGGACCCATCAAAGGGAGCGTCGGCGAAGGAAGACTTGAAGGCCTCCGCAAACTGACACAAGCGGAGCCAGGCTTGTCTCCGTAGAGCCACGCCTGTGCCTGCCGCTCTACCGCCCCTTCGGCCGCATAGGAAATGAGCCTCATGGACGAGTTAGAAATTGACGTGGGATAGCCAACTGAGAGCTAACCGACTGGGCTAGCTGCTCAGGTAGGTTACCCGAGAGGGAATCTGACAGCTCCTTGACCAGATCCCTCTGAAGCCTGGTAAAATGTGCCAAATAATTCAGAGACCTTAAAGTAAAGGCCGCTGAAGTCAGGGTGCGCTTCCCGTACCTGTCCATGCTCCTAGACTCCTTATTAGGAGGATGGACGGACGTTGAAGCCTCTGCCACGTCCTGTTGTGTAGCAGATGCCACCACCATGGCATCTACAGCCACGCCTTTAGTGAGGAACTCCTTCTCGGGAGGGGCAGACAAAAATTTATTAGGACGAGAAGGGACTGGTTCCACGGTATCTGGATGTTCCCACGCCCTTCAACAAACTAAATCCAGAAGCTCGTCGAAGGGCGGAGACACCCAGGAGGCGGAGGGCTGAGCCCCAAAGGCCTTGAGGAGCACTGACTCATCAGCAGAGGAGGGTTTGGATATCCAGCCACCTCGTTGTTTGAGGATCTCTAAGATGTCTGCAAATGAGACATCATCCGAGGATGACTGGGACCCCTCTGCATCATCAAGATCAGTGTCGATGTAATAGACTCGGGGAGTCCACGTGCTTCCTCTTGCACGATCTCTTCCTTGGGGGTTCCTCTGAAGACAACTCCGAAAACCCTCAGGAGGAGGGGAATCCCCAATGGGGGTAACCTCAGGCCCAGGGGCTCCGCTGCCTATGGACAGGGGAACTGCCAAAGACCCAGTCTCCACGCCCAGGGAAGGTGCCGGTAAAGCCAGAGAGATGGCCAAGAAGACTTGGCCAAGGCACTCCTCATAGCTCTGAAAGCCGGACCCCCAGAATCCTGGGAGTGTCCGGTCCCTGGAGCCATGATAGCCGACGGAAGTCCCGCAGCCGAAGCACCGAGAGGGAGGCTTGGAACCGAAAGCATAGGTCCCGAAACATCACCCCCGGGTCCAGCCTAAGAAGTCCGTGTACCAAACTCGGACCCGAAGGCCCGGGTTGGAGTAAGGGTCGGAGCCGACCCTAAGATCTCCACCGGCTCCAACAGCACCTGCTCCGGAGCCGGGCGGTCGGAGGAGGAATAGCAATGGGATGGGCCTGGGCTATCGGCTCCGAAGCCAACTGGGTCGGAGCCGAAACAAATTTTTGAAAGACTGGGGACTGGAACAGTCTTTGGAGCACCCTGTCTATATCTGAATCCGACATCCTCGAAGACCGACAGGATACTGAACGGGTTCGAGATGGCCTCTCCAACGGCCCCAAAGGGCTAGGGGACCGGCTCCGAGGCAACCCGATGACTATCGGCGCCGAAGGAATACCCACACTAGATTCCATCGGTGCCGAGGTGGACTTCGGCGCCGAAGAGGAAGTGTCTGAGCGGGCAACCCTTGTCGGCTCCGAGACCAGTGGAGCCGACGAAGGTGACCCGCCTCTCGATGCCCCAGCCATCGGCTCCGAAGCCAGAGGAGTCGAGACTGGTGGCATCGAGGCAGACCGTTCCGCCCTCGGCTCCGAAGTCCTTGGAGCCGAAGGAGAAGCCTGTCTACGTCTTTTGGCGGTCGGATCAGACGGACTGGTCGGAGCCGACGCCCTTTTCTTTTTAGCCAGAGAAGGAGAGGATGCCAATGCTTCTTCAAAGGAAGGTTTTATCAACCCTTTAAGAATGAGTTTATTTTTCCTCTCCTGGAGGACCCTTGAGGAAAAAGCGTGACACACACTGCATGACTCTTGTAAATGTTTTGCACCCAAACAATACACACAGAGCGAGTGATCGTCTGTGATAGACATTTTGAAATTGCATTTGGTGCATTTTTTAAAGCCCGAAGGCCTAGGATTCTGAGACATTATGGCAAAAAATCAGTAACCCTGACAGAAAATACACTTCCACTGACTTTCTGTTTACTGACACTATCTAATAATAGGTTTACAGTTGTAGCTTAGGTAAAGAAAGCGTCACAAATTAGTAACCCTGTAAGGTTAAGAAGGGTTGACTGACTGGGAAGGCCCTAAGATAAAGGAGGCCCAAATCAAACTCAACCCAATCACACAACAAAGTCTTTGACAAACTCCAAACACACACAAAAGTGAAGTATAGCCGTTAAAACAGCTTTTTATGACAAGAACGGCAAAATTCTGACAGAAAAAAGTTAGTAAATTTACTACTCAGCTCAGCCAGCTCGAGACCACGTCTTCGCAGATTAGCGGCAAACGAGATCTGGGGGACTGGTAGTGGTGCATCCTGAGATATAGTAAGCTCAGCCAATAAGAGACTTCGCTCTTTGGCATAAGCGTGCCGAGTCGGAGCCGAGGGATCGGCTCCGAACCCATCAGTCAGAATGTAGGCGAGATAGCATCACATAACATCTAAGCATGCATCTCCTCCTCCTCAAATTTCCTTGGATAGTAGTAGTTTACTGGATCTGGGTCAGGGTTTAATTCAAGTTATTACTCCTTGTAAAGTAGTTTCTGGTAAAAGGTGGAGGGGTTTCCCTTTTCCTAAAGAGATTCAATATTTTGAAACTGTACAGGAAGTTCCAGGGCCAGGTACATTTTTTTTCTTCAGAGTTCTGATTCAGACTCAGAGGACAGCTCAGTGTTTGATTTTCCCTGTGGGGGTTCTCTTTCAATGACATAACTGCTAGAATGTGCTAGTGTTTTCAGTAGGAGAACACTAAGGTTTGTCAGTCACTTAGAAAATACTGAGTTGTTAGAAAAGGATTTTCCAGAACCCACACCCATTTCTCCTGTTCTGTCTACTTAAGATGTGTATGCAAATGACTGCAGTTAATACCGATAGTCAACCAGCTGCCCCTAAAAAGGCAGATAGGATGAATAGAGTTCCTTGGTCTATTAAATTGCATACATTATTCCCAAACATTACCCAGCAGCTACCTGTTACGCATCTAGTATTCCAATCTTACTCTTTGCATCAACACCCTTTATCTTTTCAAATCCCAGTGCTGTGCTTTTTCAGAAAAAGTTATTTTAGTGGAGGCAATGGATATCCTAGAATCCAGGTTTCCCCTTCTCCATGTCTACTCCAAAACAGTCAGTCACCACAGATGCTTTGGACTTTGCTTGGGGAGCAGTAGTGTAGGGGGTGTGGAACACTAAAGACAGACACAAACACAAATATTAAGGAGATGCTTGCCCTGCTCAAGGCACTCAACTCTGAACTATCTTTGGTCCTGAGGACCGCAAAGTAATTACAAACAATATCACAGCTATGTGGTACATCAACAGGCAAAGGGGATCCAGGTCATACCCTCTTTGTAGACTATCCATGTTAGTTTGGGATATAGGTTTACAGCACAACTTCATATTATAGGGAACCTATGTTCCATCAGAGCAAAACTGTTTGGCAGACAAGCTGAGCAGGACAACCAGGGCAGACCCCCACAAACTGAAACTAGATTGGGGACTTCCAAGATATGATCCATCTGTGAGGAGTTCCTCATGGAGTCCTCTTTGCTTCCTCTTAGAACAATTAAGTGGCAAGATTCTGTTCCAGGACTCCATGCAAGGAGGTCTGGAAGACAGATGCCTTTTCTTTGGACAAAAATGTCCCTATATGCTTTTCCACCTTTCCACTAATATCCAGGGTACTTCTGAAGGCTCAGGAGTCCTCCTCCAACATCACTGTGTGATGAGGAGGTACTGCCCACCATGCCAAGAGAAGTAGTGCAATGGATGTGTGACGTGCCAGCACAGCTAGCTGGAATTTTGTAAATAATTATATGTCATTTGCACATCAAAGTGACTTATACAGATGCTTGTTCTGAATGAAAATGTACTTGTGAGATTTTCTTGTGTTAAAATGTATCAACAGTGTGCCCTTCTGGAAGGAAGAGAGACATACATACATTATAATTGTTTAAATGTATACATTGTAACAACATATACTGGAAGTGAAAAGGTTAATCTTAATCCACCTGACTTTACAAAATATTCTTGAAATTAAATTACTTCATGGGTTAAACCATAAAAATGTTCTCTCACAATTTTAAAAGGAGCCAGAAACACAATATCTGTGCTAGAGAATAGCCTGTAGCTCCTGGAGGAAGAGTGGGATGGTTTTATGACTTCCAGGAGATCTGAGAAAATCTTTGTGTGTATGGTAACACATGGGTACTAAAATCATGTCAGCTTCTAGTGTTGGTGATATCATTAGATGACCAGATGTGTGTGATGTCATTCTGTAAGCCAAAAATAATATTTCGATATTAGTAGGAGTTTGGACGGCACAGTGGTGCAGCGGGTAGCATTGTCACCTCACAGCATGAGGTTCTCCGGTTCGATTCATGGCTGGAGTGCCTTCTGTGCAGATTCTGCATGTCCTCCCTGTGTTTGTGTGGGTTTTCTCCAGGTACTCCGGTTTCCTCCCACATTACAAAAATATGCGTCTGGAGTATTTCTCCCCGGGCCTTCGCTGTAAATTGGCTTCATTCCAAGTCGGACTTTCCCAGTAAACAAATGTTAAATAAAATAAATAAATGTTTGCTCTGAGCATTCTGTCTTGCATCTGACAAGGGCCACTCACCCACATTACCTCACTTTTCGTTAATGAGTAAGTAACTTAACTTGGGAACAGTAATTATTTTAGTCAATCAGGAATAGATAGTGAGATTAGCTAAATACTGTTTTCCTATAACAGTTTGAAACTTTCCATCAGTGCTATTTTAATATTCCCAAAGAGTGTGTGTGTCAGCTACTTGGGGCAGGGACATGAAGCACTGGTTTCACAGTGCCAGCGGGGAGCCTTATTGGGGACCTGGGGAGAGACGGATAGAGACACCCAGATCCCGGTCTGAGTGTGTGCCCTGTGTGCTCTTAAGGGAAACTTATTATGTTTGATGCAGAGAGGTCTGCTTCTGGAAATATTGAGAGTATCCATTTGTATTCCAAGTGAATGGCCCTCTCCAGTGTCAGTGGTGAGTATTCAGGATCCTTGATTACTGGCCCAGCGTAGGGACGTCACACACTGTGGTTGTTCCTTCTGGCCCAGGCAACCACTGGAAATGCCCAGGGCAATTACCACAAGCTTCCTCACAGACTGGATCTACTCACAGGAACAGGGTTGTCTGATATACCCAGACCGACATCAATCATCTTCAAATGACCACCTGGATGATAGGGTCTTAATTCCTTTAAGGAACCTGTTTACTTGTGATCTTCAGCAGGTACTAATGGAGACAAGAACACCTGCAACTAGAAAATCATATATTAACAAATAGAAAAGGCTTTCTAGCTGGTACCAAGAACATAACCAGCACCCATTCAGGGTTAGCTGTTGTCTGGTTTTACAATGTGTGTGTGAATTACTATCCTATAGCCTTTCTTATTCCTCTGTCAAGGTTAACTTACCGGCTATTACAGGAAGTCTGCCCATGGATCCTCCTCTTTCAATGCAGCCTCATGTCAAAATGTTCTTGAGAGGTGTCTTACATAAGAGGTCTCCAAGAAAACCAGTGGCTCTTCCTTGGGATTTTAATTTTGTTAGAGAAGCTAACTCTTGCTCCATTTGAACCAGATTTGAGGTTGTTAACATGGAAAAGAGTTTTACTGATTGCTCTTACTCTACAAGAAGTGTATCTGAGGTGTAACCTCTTATGGTGCGTCAACCTTATCTCATTTTCCATAGGAACAGGTTTTTTTCTTTAAACCAAACTATTTCCCATTTTCTTTTCTTAACCTAGAAATAGAGAAGGGCTACGTCATACCTTGGATGTCCACAGACAACTCAGGTACTATCTTGACAGAACTAAATCTTTCAGATCTTTGAATCAATTGTTTATT
Organism: Protopterus annectens; assembly: GCF_019279795.1. Classification (NCBI taxonomy): domain Eukaryota; kingdom Metazoa; phylum Chordata; order Ceratodontiformes; family Protopteridae; genus Protopterus; species Protopterus annectens. Next base: position 363,386,416 of record NC_056749.1, read on the forward strand.
ATATATTATATATGAAGGTAGGAAGAAGAGACAACCTGTGTTGAAACAAACTATTTCCAAATGGTTGTCATAGGCTATTATTTTTTGTTATACTAACTATATAACAAATCTATTTCAGGCAGGGTTCATGGCACACTCTACCAGAGCCTTGGCTTCATCTATGGCTTTTTGGAAAGGGTTGGCCTATGGATGTATTCTAGAAGCTGCTACTTTTACAAAGAACTACAAGCTTGATTCCTTCTCTAGGTTATAGATCAAGCCTTGCTAGGACCATTCTCCAGGGGCCTCTGGACTCTTCTCCTTCCACATCCCAAAAGTAGTTTGCTATGGTAATTTACCAATATAGCTAAGGCTGCTGTAGTAGTGCAGTAGTGATCGATATGAAGATTATAATACAGTTGTGAAAGTTAAACTTACAATAACTGTTGATGTTCAAACAATCACTGCTGCAGTAGCCACTCCCTCCAGTCACTGCCTGCCATTTTTTTTATGCCAGGTTGTGCACGTCTTTTTTTTTTTTTTTGAAGTGCTTAGTCCCCAAACTTGTAATTTAGTTGTCAGCTCACCTAAAGCTGCTTGAAAATTGGGTGTGGAAGGTGTCCTGAAGCTTTGAAAGCTGGTTGGCTGTTACATCTTTGGCAGGATATAACCCATTTGGCTAAGGCTACTGCAGCAGTGATCATTCAAACATCTACTGTTATGTTAAGTGCAAGTTACACAGCCATACTTTCTGATATTTGCTCTTGTTAAATACAATGACTGGCTAAAATACTAAAGTTCTTGTTAAACAGATACTTCTATTAACAGTTACCTTTCAGGTATCATTAATATATTCATTATAAATATAGCTTTTATTCCTTGTAAACCAATATCCTTTAAATCAATTGTATAAAAACAAGATATTTTTGTAAGTGAATATACATTTTTTCATTTAATCTGACATTTCTTTAGTTTCTTAGATCATTTATTATTCTTTACAACTTCTTGATAAGTCACAACTGGTTACTTGGTTACGAATCAATTAATTCTACTTAATGTAGCAAGTAGTATGCAATTCCACAGCTAGCCAATAGCGGTTTCACTGCCTTTTGCAATTATGATTCTCTTTTGGTTGTGAGGCCATGGTATTGTAAGAGAACATGGGAGTTGACTACCACACTCACTTTACAAACATAATACACATCTCATGTATATAAGAGGGATATAGTATAGTCCCCGAAATAAAAATAACTGTTTTAAAGATTAATGGAGGGGATGTTTATGCTCTTTGGCTGTGATCATTGTTGTAACAAGAGGTATACAAATGAATAAATGAAGTATGTTAGGTGCAAAATTGAGTGCAGTTAATTTGGTGCTTGAGTTAAGCAGATCCCTGTTCATGATCAGTAATGAAAATGTTTAAAATGTAAATAAGACATAGGTATTGTAGCAGTTATCTCTACAGTGTATTCAGTTTATAGAATATGTACAGTATAGATTTATGCAGTAGAGTTAAAATGCTTTTTATAGATTTTTTGCTTTGTTTTGTTGAATGGGGCTACTTGTGTTTTTGTCTGATCTTAAATATAGGTTCATAGTTAAGCACTAGGTTACTGCCCTTGAAGGCCATTTTAAGCCTAGCCAATTTCCCTTTTTGTATTTGAAATAACCTCTCTCATTTGTTTATAGATTGGCCATACCATCCCATGGTTTGTTATATATTGCCTGTAATAAAAATAACTGGGATTACACCATAGACAATTTGATGGGACCCATGCATGGGATAAAGCATTTAGGAGTTGCATCTGTCCATTAGTAGTACAGGGTGCAGTCATATGGCACATTTTCATACATCTAAGTTGTGTTTGAAAATGGGCAAGGATGAACTTTGTTTTATGTGGATGTGGAGTGTCCCCCACAGCAGCAGTATCCTCTGTGAAATATAGCTGTCCCTCTGAACCATTCTGTTGATGTTGCAGAAGAGATCAAGACCCCTAGAGAGTGTATTTCTGATGCTATCTAATTTGCTGATATTTAGTAAATCTATCAGTAATGGGCCAAAGGATGCCTTGCATGCCAGACACAGGTAATCTCTTAGCAGTCTGTAGGATACAGAGTATGGTGACAGGGCTTTGAGTTGGTCCATGTAGAACATGCGGTTTAGGCCTAGTACCCTTTTAGTAAGGTATCTCTGTAGGTGTTCCAGTTCTTGCATAAGGCTGGACAGATGCATGCCAAAGGGAGCATTATATGGAATGATTAGCCTAATGAGGGCTGAGTAAAGGAGCACAGTGACACCTCAAGATCTAGACACACTTTGTTTTTAAGCACTACAATATAGAAAGACTTGCATACAACAGATGCATTGGACAAAAGTTAGGTCAATGTCCACTTAAGTTCCCAAATCCAGAATAACTGGGTCATCTCTTGGGGGCTTGTCAATATGGTAGTTCCCTGGAATAGATGACTTCCCAAAGGATACAATAATGCATTTTTGACAGTTTCAGACTACAATTTTTGAAACCAATAATTTATCTGAAACAAACCTTCCTGCAAGACGGCCAAGTCACTTGGGATTCAATGACTGCTTCTAACTTGCAGTCGTCTGTAAACTTAGTCAGCCAGACTAATACATTATTATGAATGTATATGAAATCTCCTCAATGTATGGCATTTCAATTTCCCAGTAATGCATGTACATGTGTATGTGTGTGTGTGTGTATATATATATATATATATATATATATATATATATATATATATATATATATATATATGTATGAATGTATAAAATCATCTAAAAGGAAATTTAACAAGGCTTAAGAAAATCAGAACAAAGCAATAAATCACAAGTTTATTAGAAAAAAATATCTTAGTTAGATTTAAAGGACATGTGTTTACAAAAATAAAATGTGTGTGTGTGTGTGTGTGTGTGTGTGTGTGTGTGTGTGTGTGTGTGTTTATGCATGTATGAAAATCTATCTATATGGGTGCTAGTGAGTATATAGAGTGTCTAAGGTCGACAGCTGTCTGATCGGCTGCATATGATCGAATAGGCAGTTCAATCAGTGTGTGAGACTGTCAGATCACTTAAATTCAGGAATTGGAAAATTTGCCCATAGCCCATTTTTATGTAGTCTTGGAGTTATAATATATAACTAGCATGGGGTGTGATGGGTGCAGCCCCCACATGGTAGGTGCAGGGGAGCTTGCCCCATGGAAAAAATGAAAACCAAGTACTTACCATGACAATAGATTATGGTATTGAATGTTGGATCCAATCAGATTTGACCTTGGCACCATCTCTGAAGCTTCACAGATCCAGGTCTCTGACTCCTACCCTATCCATAATCCCTGCATTCTGCCTAAGTACCCCAGATTGAGTCTGCCCCCACCAGTTAGACATTTAGAGGTATAACAACTTTTTTTTAAAGGCTGATGCCTAACAATGGGAAGCGTTTAGTAGGGTATCACAGACTGATAAGACTGTTCACAGACAGGGTCCATGTGAGATGCACTGAGTCACCAGAAGCCAATAGATGATAATTTGGAAGGGGGCAGGAGGGAGGAAGGTTGAACTGGATGAAAATCCCATAACACAGCTCTATTCTTTTGGCATGTACATGACTTTCATATCTGATGTCTATTTTTGTCTGATTCGATGTATGAGAGAGATTCCCAAGCTGTTTTACCTGGGTGGTATCATGGAAGGAGGTTCCTTGAGAATGGTAAAACCAAAGCAGGAATGTGATCTAGATCGTACATCCAATTTATAATGAGACACAAAGGTGTGAACTGCTGACCAAGTTGCAGCAACACAAATATCAAAGGGAAGTCTCTTCATGAAGGCTATTGAAGTAGCTTCTGTTTTTCTAGAATGAGCTTTGACTACAGGGATAAACCCTTTTTAGTGTAGACAAATTAAATACAATCTGATAACCATCTTGAAGGAGTAACCTTAGAAACAATTTTATCCAATTTAGGCCAATAATATGCAATTACCAACTGATCAGATTTTCTGAGGTGTTTTGTTCTATGGAGATAAAATCTGAGTTGGTGATAAACATCCAACATATGCACAGTATATTCATCTTTATTGGAAAATCCAGAAAAAATACTGGTGGGTTAATGGCTTGGTTTAAACTTGCATGGGATGCCACCTTAGGAAGGAAAGATGCATCAGTCCTTAAAGAAATGCTGTCTGTTGAAAACCAGGTAAGGAGGTTTGCAAAAAGGGCCTATAACTCTGAAATTCATATGGTCAATGTAACAGCCACAAGGAAAATTGTCTTCCAAGAAAGGAACTTCAAATCTGCTGTAGTTGCTGGTTGAAAGGGACACAGTTAATGCTTGAATATAATAGTAATATCCCATGGAGGTTATGGGTCTCTGGTAGTCGTAGAAGTAACATTCCCCTTAAAAAGGCTTTACACATCTTTAGAGATATTATGGAAGTATTATTCTGACCTACGTGGAAATTTAGAATTGCAGCTATTTGTACTTCGATAGTGGAAAAACTGGAATCACTAACTTCAGACAGAAACTCCAGTATGGAAGGGATGGGAGCAGAAAAAAGATTTATTCCTTTCAACGTAGCCCAGATGGAAAATCTTTTCCATTTATTATGATAAACCTTTTTTTATGGATTGCTTTTGAGAGACTGAGATAATATGAACCACTGATGCTAGAAGCCTGGCATCTCTGGCTAAGGTTAGAAATGGAGGAGCCAAGAGATTAGTTTCATGGATTTCTGGTTCAGAAGAGGAAATATGGCCAAGCATGTCAAAAGATTTGGATACTGATCTAGCATCCATGAAGGATGTACTAGTAGAGGCCACAGGAATGGGAACCATGTTTATCAGGAACAGAAGGGAGCAATGAGGATCAACTCTGTCCATTCACCTTATTGTTTCCTGGATGAATTTGTTCATTAGAGGCAATGGGAAAATGCATAAAGGAGACCCAGGGGCCAAGTGTGGACTACAGCACCCCTTAGTAACTGTCCCTGTGAAGGAAGAAGCGCAAAATGACTGCTGCATTTGGTGTTCAGGTAGAAAGCAAAAAGGTTATAGCAAGGTCAAAGCTGTCACTGATGTATTGAGGGATCACTCATGAGACATTAAGATAGTTCTGCTCAATTTGTCTAACACATTGGATGACCCCGGGATGTGAGTTGCTATCAAAAATTGGTGCAAAGACATCACCCACTGTCATACTCTCATGGCTTCCCGAGAGAAGGGGTACTACCAAGCTCCTCCCCGTTTGTTGATGTACCACGGTATTGCCATGTTATCCATCTGTCTGGAAGTGATACCCTTGGAAGAAAATCCTGAAATGCCTGCAACACTAGGCGGACTGCTCTGCTCTCCTCTCCAAGACACCGATATAAAGATAGTCTTCTAGAGGTGACCAAGAACCTTGGATGATTCTCCTTTCAAAATGCTACCCCCAGCCTAGAAGGGAGGTATGCATGGTTATGACAGCTGCTGCTGATGTATCCATGTGGAAGGGATGACCTTCTGTCACTGATGGAGAGGTTAACCACCAACTGACATGATCTTTCCATATTTGAATAATGCAAATTTTGGCATGTAAGAAATTAATGTTCTGAGACCACTGCACACAAAGTCCATTGTAGTACCCTCAAATAGAACCTGGATAGAGGGACTAGTAAAACTGTGGAAGCCATTAGGCATAATAGTCATAGTATTAGCCTTAAAGAAGGGTGAAAGATGTTTAAGTACCTGTATAAATATCAAATGCTCTGAAGACGCTCTGGATTGGGGCAAATTGGCAATTTATAATACTGAGTCCAGGTGGCATCCAATGAATTCTATTTATTGTGAAGGGTCCCTGTGACTCTTGGGTACATTTATCATGATTCCTAGGCTTTGCATTAGGTAGAACAGAAGGTTGAGATGGTGTAACAGAAGATGCTTGCAGGTAGCAGTAAGGAGCCAATCATTGAGATATGGGAAAACTTGGATCACGATGTAGATGAGCTGCAACCACTGCCATTATCTGGGTAAACACCATGGGGGCTGTGGTGAGACTGAAAGGCAGTGCTTTGAAATGGTAGGGATGGTCTCCCAGTCAGAAATGGAGAAACCTCCTGGAATGCATCTCTATCTTATACGATAGTATACATCCTGGAGATGTGTTGAGCACATCCAATCATTCATCCTCAAGAGAAGCAATATGGACTGGATTGTGACCATCTGGAATATTGTCTGTTTTACAAACTGATTTATGTGACTCAGATCTAGAATGGGTCTGAGGTCACCATCTTCTTGGGTACCAAAAAGAAAAGAACCTTGAATAGACTTTGAACTATAATTATTCTTCAGTTGGATAATGTTCTTTATAAGCAGCTTGGAAATTTCTGGTGCTGCTGCTAGTTCCCATTGACTGGGTGGAACATCCGGAACTTTTTTCTTTCTTATTGGGGGAAAGAAAAAGGGAACAGAGTAGTCTCTGGAAATTATGTTTAGCACCCAGGAATCTATTGTTATATCTTGGCAGGCTTATGGGTGCATAGATAAGCATCCCCTGACTGCCTCCTAAGTGCAGCAGCCGGGCAACCTTTCAGGAGTGCTGGGAAGGCTTTTTGGCAATGGGACTGTGAAAGCCCTAACTTTGAAGTCTGCCTCTGGCTCTTAGGTAACATCCATTAGAGTTACTTCCTCCTCGATCCCAAAGGGTTCTATCCCCAGGAGTGTTGTGGTGATAACTCTGATTTTCTGAACACCCCTTTGATTACTAGAGAAGGTCCTTTGAGGGATGAAGAAATGAATTCCCACTGCAGAGAGGGTTTTACCATCCTGTTGACTCCTGGTTAGAGTGTCGTTTACCTTTGGCCCAAAAAGTGTGGACCTGTCAAATGGGGCATTAATTAAGGATGTCTAAAAGCTTTCGGTGAAGTCACAAAGATACATCCAGCCATGCCACCATACAGCAATACAAGTGACCACCACCCTTGCAGTACCATCAGCTGCATTAGACAGCAGTCACATGGTGACATTCGATATAGACTATAAAGTAGTGAGGAGGGAGTCCACAATCTTGTGGATGTCCTCAAGCAGGTTACTCGAGACCAACTTGGAAAGCTCCTTAGTCAGATCCTTCTGGAATCAAGTTACATGAGCCAAATACTTCAGTGCTCAAAGGGTGAAGGTAACTGAAGTGTGCATCAATTTCCCAAACCTGTCCAATGCCCTAGATTCCCTGTTTGGGGGGGGGGGTAGAGAGTAAAATTTTCCTCCAATAGTTCCTTCTTGGTAGCTGCCACTACCACCATGGCATCCATCAGTGGACATCTACCCCAGTGCTTCCTGTCTTTTGATGCTGTCAAGATCCTATCTAGCTTCTCTGATATTGGTTCCACCATATCAGGATCCTTCTAAACTTGCTGAGGTATAAGGTCAATAAGGGGATCCATGGGCAGTACTACACAGGATGAAGTTGGGCTAGAATAAAACACCTCCAAAAACACAGTCTTGCCCAGTGAAGGATCATCTGTGGACCATCCCCCTCACTGTTTCATCAATTATAGGATCTCACTGAAGGTGATGTCTTCTGAGAAGATCTAGGGGAGTCTTCACCTTCAGCCAAATCTGTCTCTTCTGTGAATGACTCCATGGATGAATCTATGTGCATGTCTGCTTTCTGTGAAACTAAACTTTAGGGTGGTCACAGGGGTTGGAATCAGACTGTGGACTCGCATAGTGAGCCATCTTAGAAGACTGTGGTACCAACTGTCCCTGTCAGACAGAATTATGGAGACAAGCAGCAAAATCTTGAGGCTGGGTTGGAGGTGAGTAAAGTGGTAACACCTTTTCTCTTGGCACAACCAAAACTCTTTCAAAAGCCTTCAAAGCCAAAGCTGCAGACACACACAAGGGAGATTTCCTCTTGCCTGAACTAGAACGGAATTCCTCGATCCCAACAGTCCTTCACCCTGGGAATGACCTTGGACCAGAGCTGTTGAGGGCTGAAGGTCAGAGAGGGAGAGACAGTTCTGATAACACTGAAGTCAACTCATCCCATCAAGTCCTGGCATTGGCACTTCAGCTCCAAGACTCTTCCAGATCTGAACACCTCAGAGTCAAGAGAGGCAAGGATGCTGTTGGAGTTTAAGTGACAAGAAATGTCAGCTCTAACAAGAGAGTACCATGGCAGGTTAGATCCATTATAGTAATATGCGATGAATGGACCAGAATCCGAGATGGAGGAGGAGGGGTTGTTGGATCAGTACTGCGTGCATTCAGGGGTGATGGTACCAAGAGAACCCCGAGCTGAAGATGTGTACTCACAAATTATCACATCTTGCCTGGTATGGTACCTGGATGACCAAATTGAAGACACCACTGAGACTGGCCTCAAAAATCTCATCTCCTGCAAAATAGGAGAACTTATAGGTACTGGTAAAAACTGGAGATGAGGAGAAGAGGGTCAGACCTGAAGTACAGAGGGATTCAAACTCCTTGAAACTAATATCCGGACTGCCCAAAGCAATAGAATCTGAAGATCATTTCTTGGATTTCTCAAGCTTTTTGTTTTCTCTTTCTTTCTCGTTTGCTTTTTTTCACTTCTTCTCTAACCTCGCTGTCACACCACATTTATTTTTTTCACTGGCTTCACAATTGTCCAGCTTCTTGGCTAAAGATGATGCAGCAGTAGATGACAATGAAGTAGCAGAAAGGGAAGACCCTCTCTCTTAGGTTCATAGGTGTGTACTAGGCCAATGGCCCTGAAGCCTATATAAGCCTAGCCCAAGAAGATTCTCTGGCATAATGCCACCCGAAGTTAGTTCCCAGTGCCTTGTCAAGCAAGTCCACTGAAGTGATCCCCGGGGTGAACTTCCTATTGCCCTTCCACTCATCAAGATTTCTCTTAAAGTGAGCCAGTGAAGTGCTCTGCTTGACATGAATGGGAAGTTTGTTCCAGAGTATGGGAAGTCTATGGATTAGGAACCTCTCCCTCCAACATGTTTTGTGTATTGTGGTAATGAGGTTTAGGTCCCTGGAGTGTGCGGCATGGAGGGATTGGGATTTCTTTAGGTGTAGCATATCTAACAGCTTTGGGTCAGACATGGCTTTGTAGGTCAAACAGAGATTGCCTTTAAGTAGGTAATGTGACACAGAGTATAGCTGGAGTTTTTTGAGTCTGTCCATATAGGGCATGTGTCTAAGGCCTACGATCCTCTTAGTGAGGTATTTTTATGGCCTTACCAGTTGTTGTAGGTGTCTAGTGAGGTACATACCAAATGGGGCATTGTATTCCATAACAGGTCTAATGAGGGACGAGTAGAGAGGGATTATGACCTCTTTCTTCTTGGATGAGAAACTTTTTGCAATGAGATGTGCCACACAGAAGAACTTTCTGACTACAGTGGCAATGTGGTTATCAAAGGAGAGGTTGCTGTCAACTTGTGTCCCCAGGTCTTTTATCACACCTTCAGTGTTTATTGGACTACCACATATGTGGTAGTTCATGGGCACCAAATTTTCCCCAAGGGGAATGACAATGCACTTTTTGGCATTGAGCTTAAGGCCATGGTTCTGGCACCAGTCAATGGTCTCAGTGAGGCCTTTTGTAGAATGTCTACATCAGTTGGAGAATCAATAATGGCTCCTAGTTTGCAAACATCTGTGAACATGGTCAGCTAGAGTCCCTTTGTGTTGGCTTGAATGTCAGAGAAGTAGATGCCAAACAGGAGAAGACCTAGGACCAATCCCTGTGGGACACCACTTGTAACTGGTCGTTAGTCAGATCTGGAGTCCACTACTTTCATAGTGTGGGTTCTATCAGTGTGCCAGTTGGCAACCCATCTTATGACATAGGGGTTTATGCTTAGTTTAGCGAGTCTATTTATGATTCAGAATGAGGGATGGTGTCAAAGGATGGTGTCAAAGGCCTTGGCAAGACCTAGGTAGATTGTGTGAACCACCTTGCCCTCATCCACAGTTCTGGTGACAAACTCGAAGAAGTCTAGCAGGTTGAGCAGGCATGATCTACCTTTCACAAACCCAAACTGCGTGGGTCCAGAGTTTGGAGATTCCCTATGTCCCTGTTTATAAGGTCCATGATGATGTGCTCCATAGCCTTACATATCAAACTCGTTAGGCTAATGGGGCAGTAGTTCCCAGGGTCTGTAGTCGCTCTCCCTTTGTGGAGTGGGATGACTGTAGCAGTGTGCCATTTGGTGGGAACAAAGGCTGAAATGACGCTGTGACTGAACCGGGTACTCAGGTGTGGTGCCAGTTCACTTTGTACTTCATGTAGAACACAGCCAGAGATATTATCAGGTCTCATGGAAGCTGTATTCTTGACTTTGGACAGTGAAGTTTTTACCTGTGTAGCCATGATAATAGGGACTGAGCATTCCTCAGGTCAGGCCCTTTAGCGGGTGAAAGGGGGTATAGTTTGCACTGAACCAGTCAGCCAATATGTTGGCAATGTCAGTTGGTTCTATATGTATTGCCATTGTGTGTAGTTGTCTTTAGAATCCGCAGCAATTTTGTTTTTGCAGCTAGCTTTGGAGGATTTGATGGGGGGGGGGGGCAGTTTTTTGCTGAGGTAACATGGGAGTTTTTCCTGTCTTGGGACGTCACCCTTTTCTGCAACAGTTTTTTCCTTCTGTTGTACAGTTTATTTACAGTGGGGAACCACCAGATTAGCTTCCTTTTTTTGGAGGAGAGCGTCTTGGTTCTGTTTGGTATGGCCCATTCCATGCACTTGTGTATGTGCTCATACAGTGCAGTGGTGTATGATTTAGCAGCCATGCACCTATTTTCCATTTGCATGGGCATTGTGAAGTTAGCCACCACTGTTTTTAGAAGCCCAAAATTGACTTTGAAAAAGTTTTTTTATAGTGGTTTCCTTTGGGGGGGGGGGGGGAGTGGGATGTAGATATCCATGGTGATTAGCTTGTGGTCAGATCTGACCAGGGAGTAGTTGATTACTGGTGTAGAGCAATGGTCGCCCATGTTAGTAATGAACTGGTCAGATGTTTCTACCCCTGGTGGGGGTATGAATGACTTGGTCCAGGGCATTGGAATTAATGAATTCCAGAAAACGTTAAGTGTGTTGGTACACGAGTAATTTTCCCAGTATAAGGGTATTGGGTTGTACCCTAATATTTTCCAGTGTGTTTAGGAATGTGGAGTGGGAGTCTTGGGACATGGTGGGGGATCTACAGGAGGCTACAACCTGGATTGCAGTTTTATTCAGTGTTAGTTGTACCTGAAATCTCTCTGATGCATTATGTTGGGTTACTAATCTGGAAGTGTGCATATCCTTTATGAATGTGGAGACAACAGCCCTTTATTGCTTCGGTCCAGGTTTAGGGGCCAAAAGGTGTGGCATGAATTATAGCCTGATAGTGCTGGGGTGCTCCCTGGAGCCTTGAACCAGGTCTCGGTCACTGCACAGATGTCAATGTTCTCCATTTTAAGGAGTGCTTTAAGCGAGTTCATTTTGAGATTTAGACTAATAGTGTTGAGTAGCATAACCCTCAGATTTAATTTGCTTTTAACTGTTATGGTGATAATTTTGTCTTCAAGACATTGCCTAAAAAATGCACTATAAGGGTGGCAAGAGGCTTGGCCAGTATCTGGAATCCCAGGGGTGACAGGTGCAGGCCATCTCTGGTGAAGCATCGAGGTCTGTCGATCATGTTATCCCAGGCAGATACTGGATCCCCTTAGAAAGACAGCAGAAGCTTAGCCAATTGTTGAAGTCCGTCATTTTCTGCTTGTACTGCGGTATCATTCTGTGTGACAGTAAGATGCTACTCAGAGCTAGGGTCATACCTGCCTGGGCTACAAGATCTGAGAGATCCTCTATGTCTCTTTTCATGTAGTCCAGGGAGGTACATCTCAGGTCATTCACACCAACATGGACAATGACAGAGTCATATTTGTACCTGTTGTGGAGTGACCTAAGTGCATGCATTATGTGGCGGATCCTGCCACCTGACAGGAAGCTGACCTTAATCTTCTCCTTATTCAACCTAGTGAGTGAGACATCAGTGTGCCTTACTATTGAGTCACCTATGACTAGTGTATTGGATAAGTTGTTTTGCCTTAGGCGCTTTGGTTGAGCAGCACACAGTTTATGTGAGCTATGTATCTCATGGTTTGTGCTGGGATGTGGTGGTTGTTTGTGTTTCTGGCTCAGAGGTCTGTTTGGGCAGATTTTTATTGAGAAGCTCCGAGAAAGTAGGTGTGTGTTTTGTGTTACTATGTGAGGGTTGTGGTAGTGTATGTTCTGGAGGGCTATATGTTGAATGTGGTGTGGTGCAGGTATTAACCTTCTCCTCCTGACTGGTTAATCCAGTCTTGGCTGGAGACTGCTTGGCTTCCAATTTGGTTATATATGTCCATCTCTCAGAAGTCATAGTGTTGGGAGGTAAGAAGAGAGGGTTGTCTGTGTACATGAGGCAGTTGCTATATTGCCTCAGGATGCCCAATTTCAACAGGTTGACAGGAGAAAGCACAGGGAACTGACCTTTAGACATGCCTGGATATGTGCTCAACATATTAAGTGCTGAATCTGTTTTTCTGTTTTCTTACTTTCCTTTATGGAGAGGTTTAGTCCTGGTATCAGTATATGTGCTACAGCAAGTGCTACAAGAAGGTCTGAGCAAGTGCTAGACTTAGTCTAGTTTGAGTGCAAAAAGATGAAAATTAGCAAGATCTAAGGGAAAATTTGAGGAGTAGACTTTCTGGCATTGGTTATAGTTTACCCTAGTTTAGCAGCGCTGCGGGTCTTGTAAACTGGCATAAACATGTTTTCCCTTCAAGTTTGAAAGGTCTTAGTGCTGAGAGGCACAGGCATCACAATTTGTATTGAGATGGGGAGCAGTCAATCAGTAAACACTGAGCACATTTCTTAAACCCTTGACATTCTTACATCTTTTCCCAATCACCACCACGGAGATTGTAAGTGACTGTATACAAAGCCACACAAACACCAGAAAAACCTGAAGAAAACTAGATGTCTACAAGATCAACTACTGCAAAAGAAATAATGTGAACACTACCCTAAGGCCTAACCCTAACTCTGTATCAATAACTAAGAACATTTTTTTTGTTTTATAACTTAGACTGAAAAACAATAACAAAACTTGAGACCCTAGTCTCTCAGAAGGAGAGGTGTTCACACGGTTGCAGTTGTCAAGGAAAGAATACAATTCAGAAATAAAGAGCCCTCATCTGAAAAACACATCTGATACTTCAGGTGGCAAATGAAATATGAGGTACTAAGGTAGAGTGCAGGGAATTATGGGTAGGGGAGGAGTCAGAGCCTTGGATCTGTGAAGCTTCTGAAATGGTGCCAAAGTCAGATTAAATTGGATATTGACAACCCATCTGCTGAAGTGGATGAAAATAGACAACGGATACAATGTTTTCATTTTTTTTTAAAGTTATTTTTTGCGTACACCAAGGCTATTTTCTCAGTGTATGCATAGAACTTTGTTGATGGTTGCGTTGTTTCTGACCTTTTACAGTTGATATTACTGTAGTCGACATTGGGTGTTTTAGATTATAAATGCCACACCCATACACACACACACATATATATATATATATATATATATATAAACTACAAAATCCTGAAACCCAAAATACTAAAAGTTCAAAATACTGAAAACTCAAAATACTGAATCTCATAATACTGAAAACACACAGGATGCCGACACTTACTATATTCCAGCACAAGTACATATAGAAACATATTACCCTTCAACTATAAGCTGGGGGTGAAGCCCCCCTGCACCCCCCATGTGGGGGGATGTGTCCCCCACACCCCCTGCTACTTATATATATCAACTCTGAGAATGAAGTTCACTACACTAAGTGCAATCGCTGAGTTGATATATTTAAGTAGCAGGGGATGCGAGGGGTGCAGCCCCCCACATGGGGGGTGAGGGTGGCTTGCCCCCCTGCTTATACTCAAAGACTAATATGGTTTGCCTTTCATTTGTTTCTGTATGTACTTGTGCTGGAATATAGTAAGTGTTGTTATCCTGTGTGTTATATATATATATATATATATATACATACATACATACATACATACACACACACAAATATATTATATATATATATATATATATATATATATATATATATATATATGGTTTATAGGTTCATAGGTGTGTACTAGGCTAATGGCCCTGGAGCCTTTACAAGCCTAGCCCATAGGATTACCCTGGCAACCTGCCACCCGACCTTAGTTCCCACTGCCTCTGTCAAGAAGAGCCACTGGAGTGATCCCCGGGGTGAATTTTCTATTTCCCATCCACTCATCAAGATTTGTCTTGAAAAGGGCCAGTGAGGTGCTCTGTTTGACATGTATGGGAAGTCTATTCCATAATATGGGCAGTCTCTGGGTTATGAACCTGTCCCTCCAGCATGTTCTGTTGATTGTGGTAATGAGGTTGAGGTCTCTGGAGCATGTAGTGTGGAGGGATTGGGATTTCTTTAGATGTAGCATTTCTAACAGAGCTGGGTCAGACATGGCTTTGTAAGTCAACCAGAGATCACCTCTAAGTAGGTGATATGAGACAGAGAATAATTGGAGTTTTTTTGAGTCTGTCAATATAGGACAAGTGTTTAAGGCCGAGGATCCTCTTTGTGAGGTACTTTGGTGGCCTCTCCAGTTGTTGCAGGTGTCTAGTGAGGTACATGCCAAATGGGGCATTGTACTTGATGATTGGCCTAATGAGGGAAGAGTAGAGGGAGACAATGACCTCTTTCTTCCTGGATGCAAAACCATTAGCAATGAGATGTGCCACATAGGACTTTCTGACCACAGTGGCAATGTGGTGGTCAAAACAGAGGTTGCTGTCAACCTGGGTTCCCAAATCACTTATAACACCTTCTGTGTTCAGTGGACTACCATCGATGTGGTAATTCATGGGAACTGGGTTTTTCCCAAAGGGGATGATGACATTTTTTGGCATTGAGCTTAAGGCCGTGGTTCTGGACACCAGTCGTTGGTCTAAGTGAGGCTTTTCTGTAGGATGTCAACATCACTTGGGGAGTTAATAATGGCTCCCAACTAGCAATTGTATGCAAACTGTGCCAGCCAGAGCAGCTTTGTGTTGGTCTGGACTTCTGAGAAGTAGATACCAAAGAGAGGACCCAGGACCAATCCCTGAGAGACTCCACTCGAGTCCTAACTGGTCGGCAGTCTGACTTGGAGTCAGCTACTTTCACATTGTGGGTTCTATCTGTGAGCCAGTGTGCAACCCACCTAGTGATATAGGGGTTGATGCCTAGCTTAGTGAGTTTTTCTATGATTCCTGAGTGGGGAATGGTATCAAAGGTCTTGGCCAAATAAAGGTAGGCTGTATGAACCATCTCGCTTTCATCCACAGCTCTGGTGACTGACTCGAAGTAGACCAAGTTGAGCAGGTATGATTTACCCTTCAGACAAACAAACTGTGTGGGATCCAGAGTTTGGAGATTCCCTATATCCTTGTTTATTATGTCCATGATGATGTGTTCCATAGCTTTGCCTATCAGACTTGCCAGGCTAATGGGGTGATAGTTCCCATGTTCTGCAGTTGTTCCTCCTTTGTGGAGATGGATGACTATAGCAGTGCGCCATTCGGTAGGGACAAAGCCTGAGGTGAGGCTGTGATTGAACAGGGCACACAGGTGAGGTGCCAGTTCACTCTAGTTCGTGTAGAACACAGGCAGGGATATTGTCAGGTCCCACAGAAGCTGTATATTCTTGTCCTTGGACAGTGCTGTTTTAACCTGTGCAGCAGTAATACTGGCTGCCTGGCACTCTACTGGCATTGTGACTGGTCCTTTGGGGGGGGGGGTAAAGTTGGCACTGAATCTGTCAGCCAGTATATTGGCAATATCTGTGGGCTCAGTATAGGAGGTACCATTGTGCAGTAGCTCACAACAAAATCTGGGTATTGACATGGAGATTCTTTACATAACTACAGAAGACCTTGTAGTTGTCTTTACTCTCTGCTTCAGTTCTGTTTTCATAGCTAGATTTATAGGATTTGATGAGGGATCTCAACTTTTTGTTGAGGCTGATAAGGGAGTTTTTCCAGTCTTGGAACTTTACCTTATTCCGCATCAGTTTCCTCCTCCTGTTGCAGAGTTTGTTTATGGCAGAGGATCACCAGATTGGCTTCCTTTTTTGGAGGAGTGTGTCTTGGTTCTATTGTGTATGGCGAGATCCATGCATTTGTGGACGTGTTCATACAGTGCATTGGTGGTCATGCAACTATTCTCCATTTGCATGAGTGCCGTGAAGTTAGCCACCTCTCTTTTTAGGAGACCAAAGTTAGCTTTGGAGAAGTTTTTCATGGTGGTTACCTTTGTGTGTGGGGGGGTGGGAGGGATGTGGATTTCCAAGGTGATTAAGTTTGTGGTTGGATCTAACCAGAGCGGAGTTGACTATTGGTGTACAGTAATGGTCGCCCATGTTAGTAATGACCAGGTCAAGGATGTTGCTACCTCCCCCCTTGGTAAGAACAAGCTGGTCCAGGACACTGGAATTAATGAATTCCAGGAAATGTTGGGCAAGTGTATTGGTACACGAGTAGTTTTCCCAGTTAATGGCGGGGTAGTTGAAGTCACCCAGTATGAGTGTGTTAGGTTGGACCCTAATATTCTCCAGGGTGCTTAGGAACAAGGAGTGAGAGTCTTGGGACATGGCTGGGGACCTATAACAGGCTATGATCTGAATCGCTGTCTTATCAGATGTTAGCTGCACCTGAAGTATCTCTGATGCGTTATGTTGGGCTACCATGTGCGCATCCTTTATGAATATGGAACCACCACCAACTTTGGAGCTTCAGTCCATGTTCTGGGGCCGAACGGTGTGGAATGAGTTATAGCTTGGTAGTACATGGGTGCTTTCTGCTGCCTTGAACCAGGTCTCCGTTACAACACAAATAGCGATGTTCTCCATTTTAAGGAGTGCTTCGAGCGAGTGCATTTTGAGAATTAGACTTCTAGCACTGAGCAGCATGACCCTTAGATTACATTTGTTTGTAGCTGTTATAGCGGTAATTTGGTCTTTGGAACACCGCCTAAAAAAGGCACTATAGGGGTAGCAAGAGCCTTGGCCAGAATCCAAAAGCCCAGGGGTAACAGATGCATGCCATCTCTGGCAAAACATCGAGGTCTGTCAATCATGTCATCCCAGGCAGATACTGGATTCCCTTTAGAATGACACCCAAAACTTAGCCAATTGTTGAAATCAATCATTTTCTGCTTGTAATGAGGTGGTATTCTGGGTGATAGCAGGATGCAGCTCAGGTCTAGGGTCATACCTACCTGGGCTACATAATCAGAGAGCGCCTCCATTTCTCTTTTCATGTAATTCAGGGAGGTACGTCTCAGGTCATTCACACCCACATGTACAATGACAGTCATATTTGTACCCGTTTTTATATATATATATATATATATATATATATATATATACATATATATATATATATACATATATATACATATACATATATATATATATATATACATATATATATATATATATATATACATATATATATATATATATATAATATATATATATACATATATACATATATATATATATATATATACATATATATATATATATATATATATATACATATATATATATACATATACATATATACATATATATATATATACATATATATATGTTTTCTTTTTATTTTTCTCTCTTTTTTTTTTTTATCTATTTTTCCCTTTTTCTTTTTTTTTTTTTCTTTTTTTTTTTTTTTCTCTTTTTTTTTTTTTTTTTTTTTTTTTTTCTTCTTCTTTTCTTTTTTCTTTCCTCTCTTATCTTTTTTCTTTATTTTTTTTCTTTTTTTTTTTTTTTGCTCTTTTTTTTTTTTATCCTTTTTTTCCTTTTTTTTTACCTCCTTTCCTCATTCCTCTTTTCTTTTTCCTCTTTTTTTTTTTTTTTCTTTTTTCTCTTTTTTTCTATGTTCTTTTTTCCATTTTTTCTCCTTTTTGTTCCTTTTTTTGTGCTTTGTTTTGCTCCCCTCCTGTCTGTGCTGCTGTTGCCTGTTCTGTTTGCTTGCTTTGCGCTCCTCCTTGGCTGTCTCCTGTGCTCTCTGTCTTGTCTGCTGGCTGGGTGTGTGCTGTGCTGTTTGTCTGTCTGTGGCTTGCTCTGCTTTTGTCTTTTGTCTCTGGGTTTTGGTTGTTGTGTCTGGGTGGGTGTCATTTTGTCCTCCTTTTCTTCTATTTTTTTTTCTTTTCTTTTTCTCTTTTTTTTTTTTTTTTTTTTTTTTTCTCTCTCTCTCTCTTTCTTTTTTTTTTTTTTTTTTTTTTTTTTTTTTTTTCTCTCTTTTTCTTTCTTTTTTTTTTTTTTTTCTCTCTACTCTCTCTCTATATATATATATATATATATATATATACACATATATATATATATATATATATATATATATTTTTTTTTTTTTTTTTTTTTTTTTTTTTTTTTTTTTTTTTTTTTTTTTTTTTTTTTTTTTTTTTTTTTTTTTTTTTTTTTTTTTTTTTTTTTTTTTTTTTGCACTCTCTATATATATATATATATATATATATATATATAGTTTTTTTTTTTTTTTTTTTTCTTTTTTTTTTTTTTTTTTTTTTTTATTTTTTTTTTTTTTTTTTTTTATTTTTTAGTTTTTTTTTTTTTATTTTTTTTTTTTTTCTGCTGTCAGTGTGGTGTGTGTGTGTGTGTGTGTGTTCATTTTACATTGTTTTCTTTCTTGAAGGACTGTCTCATATTTATATCATATGTCTTAAATAATTACAGATATAGAAATTTATAAATTTATACTACCAAGATGATGTTCTAGAATACATACAGACCCAGAGAGAGAGAGAGTGTGCTACACACACAGATCTACATAAAATTAAAAGTTATGTACTTAGGATAACTAGGCATCTGTG
Source organism: Protopterus annectens (assembly GCF_019279795.1). Taxonomy (NCBI): domain Eukaryota; kingdom Metazoa; phylum Chordata; order Ceratodontiformes; family Protopteridae; genus Protopterus; species Protopterus annectens. The sequence goes on from NC_056749.1 coordinate 363,405,330, forward strand.
TTTTCCATTTTCATTCTTCCTCAAAGTATGGGTTTGGATCCAACCCTTGGATCAGACTTGACCACATATTCTGGACTTCAGATCCAGAGCTCCTTCTAAGAATGGACATCACTGCCTCCAGTTTGTTGCCTGACCTATAGTTAAACAGAGATAGGATTAGCATGATAGAAAAGGCAGTGCTCAAACCTGGAACTGTATGTTCCCATTACAGTTCAATAGCTCTCCCAGAAAAATAGATAGAATTGTGGTGTAAAGAATGAAAATACAAACAGATGTTACATGTTAAGCACATAATTAAATCTGATTATGTTCTTTTCATTCTTTTTCAACTTATGGGACAGAGTCCCCAGCTATATTGATCTTGGGTCGCCCTCATGGAAGGATATTCCAGAGTACCGCCGAACCAAAGGTGGCACTGTTTCTAGAAATATCCAATTTGTAATGAGTAACAAAGTTATGAGCATTGGACCATGTAGCTGCAGCGCAAATATCATCAATATATGTTCTCGAACAAAAAGCAGGTGATGAAGCCATGGATTTCATTGAATGGGCCTTGGGAGGTTTAAATAATGTCATACTTTTCTGAGAATAAATCAAAGAAATTATCCATTTGGCTTAAGTAATTTTAGAGATTGGACAACCCAGCTGTTTGGTGACAAAGGAACAAAGAGTTGATCTCATTTTCTAATTTGTTTTGTCCTGTGAAGATAAAAACGTAGTTGTTTGTACACATCAAGGAGATGCAGCATGTACTCTCTTTTATTCGAAAATTTTGGAAAGAAAACTGGTAAGTGAATGGATTGGTTAATGTTATTTTCAGAAGCCACTTTAGGTAAAAAGGAATGGTTAAGTCCATAAGGAAACCCTATCCTTATGAAAAATGATGTAAGGAGTTTTTGAAGAAAGTCTGGAATTCAGATATTCTCTTTGCAGAAGTAATGGCTACTAAAAAATTGTTTTGCATGACAAAAATTTCAAATCAGATTTAGGTGAAGTTTCAAAACATTTCTCGTTAGACCTTGCTTAGCACAACTGTCCGATCCAAAGGTAGGGACAGATCCTTTATCCAGCTGGCCTTCAAAAGAAAATACCTTTCCAGGAAGGCTTTATAATTTAGATGAAACCAGGAAAATGTCTGTTCTCATTGTGAAAACTGGAAATGTTGCCAGTTGAAGTTTAATTGTTGAGAAGCAGCACACTTCAAGAGTGGTCCAAAAGCTGGAGAATGAGAGGGCTAGGCAGAAAGTAAATTTACTTACTCACAGCCCAAAGGGAGAATCTTTTCCATTTGGGTTTGTATACTTTTGGTAGTTCTTTTGAGAGCTAAATAATGTCATGTAGAAGGAGAGCCTGGGCTATCTATTAATGGAAGTGGAGAAACCATGGATTTAGTTTGAGGCCAGTATGGTGGGATAGTGGTCCCTGATGAATTACAAAGAGGAGATCCAGAGTTGGTACCAATATCATGGAGGATAATGAAGGAATTGAGACGAAGGAAGAGGGAACCATGCTTGTTCACAGGTAGGTACTGGGCGTAGCTGCCGAAGGCATATATTAGCCCAACCACGTTGTCATTATTCACCGCCCTTTAGTTAGTTCCTTAGGCCCTTGATCTAGCAGCTAGTAACCTTGGCCCCTATCTGATAGAGCTGTTGGTATGATCCCTGATGTGAACTTTGTTACCCATCCACTCGTCCAACGTTCCTCTTGAAGAGTGATGGTGAGAGCTCTATGGTATGTAGATTGGGACCTTGTTCCATAGCAAAGGAAGTCTTTCTTGAAGGAATCCTATCCCTCCAGCATGTTCTATTCATTGTTGTGCTGAGGTTTATATCCTAAGCGTGTAGCTTTCAGTGGAATTTAGTTTTGCTAAGATGGGCGTGTTCAGCAGTTCTGGGTTGGACATGGCTCTGTATATTGGAGCAAATTTTCTGAGGAAGGCAGTATACAGCAGAAGCCATTTTTCCATGTCCTGATGCTGCATAGGGCAACTGTTTGGGAGGCCAGTAATCCTTTTAGTGAGGTACCTCTGTGGTCTCCTGCTGCTGGAGATGCCCTGGCGAATTACATTGCAATTAGGTGCATTTTACTCAATAATGGGTCTGATGAGGAAGAGTAGAGGGTACCACTACATCCTTAGATCTTGATGCAAACCCTTTCTTGATCAGATGGGTCACATAGAAGGATTTTTAACCACCTTGGCAACATAGTTTATCAAAGGAAAGCTGACTATCTACTTGGGTCCCTAGATCCTTAATACTACTTCAGATTTCAGGGGTTACCTCCTATGTGGTAGTTACATGAGTCTCTATTTTTCCCAAAGGGATTACTACATGTTTTAGCATTTAGCAGACACTGGCTTTGATACCATGCATCAGTCTCATTAAAAGGCCCTTCCTGGAGATATCCATGTCGGCCCGAGGAGACTCTATTATAGCACCCAGTTAGCAGTCATCCATGACTATCAGCCACAGCCAACACAGTGCTTGCCTGTGTACTTCCTGAAGTATATGCCAAACAGGAGGGGCCCCAGGATAGAGCCTGAGAGACACACCGCTCGTTACTGGTCTGGATTGGGACATGAATCCGCTTCTCTTACTTTGTGGGATCTGTCACAGAAACGGTTGTGATCCATCTTGTGGCGTAAGGTTTATATGCCCAGGTTGGTGAGTTTATCAATAATACCGAATGGGGAATGGTATCAAATGCTTTAGCAAGGTCAAGGTAAGCCATGTGTACTTCCCTTTCCTTATCTATAGCCTGAGTAACACACTCAAAGAAGTCCACCAGGTTCAGGAGGCATGATCTGCCCTTGACTAAGCCCGAACTGTGTGGGGTCAAGTGTTTGGAGGTTCCCAATCTCTCCATTTATGAGTTCAATAATGATTTGCTCCCATTACCTTACAGATCAGACTGGTCAGGCTTATTGGTTGATAGTTCCCAGAATTAGGTTGTTACCCTTGTGCAACAGAACCATGTTATATGTTCTATGGGCTTTATATCCTGTCGAAGGCTGAGACTGAACAGGGTATTCAGATCTTGAGGTTAATTCATTTTGGAGCTCATGTATGACAGCCGGGACACCATCTGGTCCCATGGAGGCAGTGTTTTAGCTTTAGATAGAGCCTTGATATCCAACATATCAGTAATAACTGGGTTACAATCCCCTGGAATAGTAATAGGCCTGTAGGTGGTGGTTGTGGGAAGTTGCACTGAACCTGTTAGCCAAGATGTTGGCAATGTCAATTAGGGTCAGTGTATTTTGTTCCCATTTTGTACTAGCTCAGAACAGACCTGAGCATTGCCATTTAGGTTTTGGTGTAACCATAGAAGGCCTTATGGTTATCCTTGGTAACTTTCTTTTGAAATTGGCTTTAGTGGACTTGAGACCCTCAATTACTAATGCTGATCAGGGATGATTTTTTCTACTTGAGATTTGGCCTTTTTGTGTAAGTCTCCTCCTTTTATTGTATAGTTTGCTTATGGCATGGTCCATGCAATCCTGAAAGATGTATATAAAAGTGCCTTGGTGTAGGATTCTGCATCCTGGATATCATTATCCTTCTGCAAGGGAATAGTAAAAGCTTTCCACTTCTGGCCCTTAGAAGTAGTTTGGGGATTTGCTTTGGAAAGGTTTTATGATGTTTTGACTGGGGAGGTGGAGGGTAGAAGATGTCAGGAGTTATCAGTTTGTGGTCTGATCTGACCAGAGAGAGTGATAAAGTTGTGGCCAGATAATTGTTGAGGCCAGAAAGGGCAATGATTACCAAGCTCTTCAGCTCTTGGGGATTAAGGAAGAGGAAAGGTAACCATGCAGAGGCCAAACATGGATTAGAGCATCTCTTGGTGACTTGCCCTGAGGGGTAGATAAATACCTGCTGCACATGTTGTGGGGAATGGCAAAGAGGTTCCAAGGTCAGCACAGTGGAAGATGATCTCTGACAGATGGATTGACAGACCACTGAGAGACATCAGAATGGACCTGCTTAGTTTGTCTGCTAGCATGGAATTCCCAGAATGTGCATTGCAAAAGACAGCAGTGGATGAAATCATCCTCCCATACCCTCATGGCCTCTCTGCAAAGGGGATAAGATAGAGTCCCTCCTTGTTTGTTGATATACCATACTACAAACATGTTGGCGTGAAATGCAATAGTCCCAAGCATCTCAAAAGCCTGTAACGTGAAGGACTGCTCTCAGTTCTAGAACACTGATACATAAAATTGGTCTCTGGGGAGCACATGCCTTGGACTATTCTTCCAAAATGCACCCCACTAGTTGAGAAGCATCTGTGGTCACTGTGGCCATTGGGGTTGGTAGATTGGTAGAACAGGTCTGCCTTTATGAAAAATGATGTAAGGTGTCTCTGAAGAAATTCTGGAATTCGGATATTCTCTTTGCAGAAGTAATGGCTACTAAAAAATTGTTTTGCATGACAAAAATTTCAAATCAGATTTAGGTGAAGTTTCAAAACATTTCTACGTTAGACCTTGTAGCACAACTGTCCGATCCAAAGGTGGGGACAGATCCTTTATCCGCGGCCTTCAAAGAAAATACCTTTCAGGAAGGCTTTGCATAATTTAGATGAAACCAGGGAAAATGTCTGTTCTCAGTGTGAAAACTGGAAAATGTTGCCAGTTGAAGTTTAATTGTTGAGAAACTAGCCACACTTTCAAAAAGAGTGGTCAAAAACTGGAGAATGAGAGAGACTGGGGCAGAGAAAGAGTAAATTTACTTACTCACAGCCCAAAGGGAGAATCTTTTCCATTTGGGTTTGTATACTTTTTGGTAGATTCTTTTTGAGAAGCTAAAATAATGTCATGTAGAGAAGGAGAGAGCCTGGGCTATCTATTAATGGAAGTGGAGAAACCATGTGGTTAGTTTGAGGGCCAGTATGGTGGGATGTTGGATCCCTGATGAATTACAAAGGAGATCCAGAGTTGGTACCAATATCCATGGAGGATAATGAAGGTGAGACCGAAGGAAGGGGAACCATGCTTGTTCACAGGTAGGTACTGGGCTAGCTGCCCTAAGGCATATATTAGCCCAACCACGTTGTGCGGTATTCACCGCCCCTTTGGTTAGTTCCTTAGGCCCTTGATCTAGCAGCTAGTAACCTTGGCCCCTATCTAGTAGAGCTGTTGGTATGATCCCTGATGTGAACTTTGTTACCCATCCACTCGTCAACGTTCCTCTTGAAGAGTGATGGTGAGGGGCTCTGTCGTATGTAGATTGGGACCTTGTTCCATAGCAAGGGAAGTCTTTGCGAAGGGAATCTATCCCTCCAGCATGTTCTATTCATTGTTGTGCTGAGGTTTATATCCCTAGAGCGTGTAGCTCGAGTAGATTTGGTTTTGCTAAGATGGAGCGTGTTCAACAGTTCTGGGTTGGACATGGCTCTGTATGTTAGACAGAGATTGCCTCTGAGAAGGCAGTATGCAACAGAGAAAAGCCTTAATTTTTTCCATCGTGCTGCATAGGGCAACTGTTTGAGGCCAGTAATCCTTTTAGTGAGGTACCTCTGTGGTCTCTCCTGCTGCTGGAGATGCCTAGCGAGGTACATTGCAATTCGTGCATTTTACTCAATAATGGGTCTGATGAGGGAAGAGTAGAGGGGTACCACTACATCCTTAGATCTTGATGCAAACCCTTTCTTGATCAGATGGGTCACATAGAAGGATTTTCTAACCACCTTGGCAACATGGTTATCAAAGGAAAGCTGACTATCTACTTGGGTCCCTAGATCCCTTATTACTACTTCAGATTTCAGGGGGTTACCTCCTATGTGGTAGTTCGCAGGTACTCTGTTTTTCCCAAAGGGGATTACTACGCATGTTTTAGCATTTAGCTTGAGACCATGGCTTTGATACCATGCATCAGTCTCATTAAGGCCCTTCTGGAGGATATCCATGTCGGCCGGAGACTCTATTATAGCACCCAGTTCGCAGTCATCCGCAAACTGTCAGCCACAGCCCTTCAGTGCTTGCCTGTACTTCTGAGAAGTATATGCCAAACAGGAGGGGCCCCAGGACAGAGCCCTGAGACACACCGCTCGTTACTGGTCTGGATTCGGACATAGATCCCGCTACTCTTACTTTGTGGGATCTGTCTGAGAGCCAGTTTGTGATCCATCTTGTGACGTAAGGGTTTATATGCCCAGGTTGGTGAGTTTATCAATAATACCCGAATGGGGAATGGTATCAAATGCTTTAGCAAGGTCAAGGTAAGCCATGTGTACTTCCTTTCCCTTATCTATAGCCTGAGTAACACACTCAAAGAAGTCCACCAGGTTCAGGAGGCATGATCTGCCCTTGACTAAGCCGAACTGTGTGGGGTCAAGTGTTTGGAGGTTCCCAATCTCTCCATTTATGAGTTCAATAATGATTTGCTCCATTACCTTACAGATCAGACTGGTCAGGCTTATTGGTTGATAGTTCCCAGGGTCGGTTGTGGGCCCACCCTTGTGCAGCAGAACCATCATTGCTGTGCGCCATTCTATGGGCACATATCCTGTCGAGAGGCTGAGACTGAACAGGGTATTCAGATGCGGGGTTAATTCATTTTGGAGCTCATGTATGACAGCCCGGGACACCATCTGGTCCCATGGAGGCAGTGTTTTTAGCTTTAGATAGAGCCTTATTATCCAACATATCAGTAATAACTGGAGTTACACAATCCCCTGGAATAGTAATAGGCCCTATAGGTGGTGGTTGTGGGGGGGGGGGGGTTGCACTGAACCTGTTAGCCAAGATGTTGGCAATGTCAGTGGGGTCAGTGTATTTTGTTCCATTTTGTACTAGCTCAGAACAGACCTGAGCATTGCCATTTAGGTTTTTGGTGTAACCATAGAAGGCCTTATGGTTATCCTTGGTAACTTTCTTTTTGAAATTGGCTTTAGTGGACTTGAGGGCCCTCAATTACTTACTAATGCTGATCAGGGATGATTTTTCTACTTGAGATTTGGCCTTTTTTTTTGTGTAAGTCTCCTCCTTTTATTGTATAGTTTGCTTATGGCATGGTCCATGCAATCCTGAAGATGTATATAAAGTGCCTTGGTGTAGGATTCTGCATCCTGGATATCATTATCCTTCTGCAAGGGAATAGTAAAGCTTTCCACTTCTGACGCAAGTAGTTTGAAGTTTGCTTTGGAAAGGTTTTTTATGATGTTTTTTTTTGACTGGGGGAGGTGGAGGGGTGAAGATGTCCAGGGTTATCAGTTTGTGGTCTGATCTGACCAGAGAGGGAGTGATAAAGTTGTGGCCAGATAATTGTTGAGGCCAGAAAGGGGCAATGAGGATTACCAAGCTCTTCAGCTCTTGGGGATTAAGGGAAGAGGAAGGTAACCATAAAGGAGACCAGAGGGCCAAACATGGATTAGAGCATCTCTTGGTGACTTGCCCTGAGGGGGCTAAGCGCAAAGTACCTGCTGCACATGTTGTGGGGAATGGCAAAGAGGTTACAGCAAGGTCAGCCACAGCAATGGAAGATGATCTCTGCCACAGATCGATTGACAGACCACACGAGACATCAGAATGGACCTGCTTAGTTTGTCTGCTAGCATGCGGGAATTCCCCAGAATGTGCATTGCAAAAAGACAGCAGTGTGATGAAATCATCCATTCCCATACCCTCATGGCCTCTCTGCAAAGGAGATAAGATAGAGTCCCTCCTTGTTTGTTGATATACCATACTACAAACATGTTGGCAGTTTGAAATGCAATAGTCCCTAACGGGAGAGCATCTCGAAAAGCCTGTAACGTGAACAGGACTGCTCTCAGCTCTAGTACACTGATACGCAAATTGGTCTCTTGGGGGAGGGGGGGGCACATGCCTTGGACTATTCTTCCCAAGAAATGCACCCCCCACCTAGTTGAGAAGCATCTGTGGTCACTGTGGCCATTGGGGTTGGTAGATTGGTAGAACAGGTCTGCCTAAACGAAGATCATCCAATTCGATCCACCAGTAGATATGCTGTTTGCAAATTAGGATAAGCTTGACTGAAAAGGATAGGGGTTGATGCAGAATGGACCACTGTACAGCTATAGTCCACTTTAGAACATGCATAAAGAAACATACCAAAGAAAGTAGTACTATGGCTGCTCACATTGAACCTAGTGCTTGAAGTACTAACCTTGCTGAAGAAGGACAGGAAAGGAGAAGATAAACCTGGCTTCTGACAATGGAACTATGATGAGGAGGTAGAGATACTTGTGTTGTCGTATCCAGGACTGTACCAATGAACTCCAGGCTCTGGACTGGTGTTAGGTTTGACTTGGCATGATTCATGGTTATACCCAATGATTTGCAAATATGGAGCAAATAGTCCATGTCATGCAGAAGGAGATGCTTGAAGTGGGTGATAAGGAGCCAGTCATCTAGATATGGAAACAATTGGTATCCTTTCAGTCTCAAACGAGCTACCACCACTGCCATGCATTTGGTAAACATCCTGGGGGATATGGGGAGTCCATTGGGCAGAGCTCTCTGAATTGGTAATGACTAGCTCCCAGCCTGTGTCTTCTGGATTGCCTGTATTTTGATATGATAGTATGCATCCTGAAGATCTATGTAGCACATCCAGTCATCCTTGTAAAGAAAAGGTAGGATGGACTGTACTGTGACCATTCGGACCTTTTTATTTCTTCACATACTGATTCAACTTGCTTAGATCCAAAATGGGTCTGAGGTTCTGTTTTCTTTGACACTAAAAAGAAGCATGAATAACTTGCAAATCCTATTTGGCTTGGTGGGACCTTTTGGATGACTATTTCGTCTAGCAGATTTCGTATTTCTTGTGCAGCCGCCTTCCTTTAACTGGGTGGAACATTAGGAAGCTTCTTCCTTATGTGAGATAGGAGAAGGAAAGATGGTATGCAATATCCTCTGGATATTATTCTTGGCACCCATGAGTCTTGTGTTATACTTGCCCAGGTGTCTGGGTGCAAGGGCAATTGACCCCCAACTGATTTAGAATTGGACAGTCAGGCAAGCATTTCAGAAGCACTGAAAGGTTCTGTCTGGAAAAGAATCCCTGAAGCCATGGTTCTGCAAACATTTTCTGCCTCTAGGGAGAGGTCTTCCATTAGAATTTCCTTCTCTCCCTTGGGAGGAATCACCACCATGCAGATCTTGAAAAGGTTCCTGAGATTTTTGGAACCACATCTTCTTACCACCTCTCTGATTCCTGGAAAAGATTCATTGAGGTGCAAAAAATGTTATTCCCACAGCAGACAGACTCTTTCCATCTTGTTCACTGTGGGTACGCATCTCTTTTACTGATGACCAAACAAGGAAGTGGCATCAAATGAGGCATTGATAAAGGTAAAAGGCTCTGCAAAGTTGCACAGCTGCATCCAGGCATGTCTCCTTATGACAATGTCTGAGCATGCTGCTTGTGAAGTACCCTCAGCTGTGAGAGAGATCAACCTCGTCTAAACATTTGATATGGATAATAGAGTAGCTAGCTGTGAAAATGTTCTTTTGAAGTCCTCAACAGATATGGAGTATTTGAAAGTGCTCTGGACAAATCTCTCTGAAGCCCAGTAAATTGCGCTAGGTAGTTTAGTGACCTCAGTGCAAAGGTTGCCAAGGCACTCATTTTTCAAATGTGTCCATTGCTCTAGACTCCTTGTTTGGTGGATGGACAGAAGAGCTCTGTTCTGCTAGCTCTTTCTTGGTGACTGCTGCCACCATAGCATCAACTGTGACCCCTTTGTTCCAGTAGGGTCTAGCTGTTGGAGGGGCTAAAAATTTGTTGGGTATTTTAGGAATCAGTTTGATTATATCCAGTTCCTTACAAGCCCATCAAGAAACCAAATCAATAAGTTCATCTGCCAAAGGGCTGTGGGGTAACAAGACAAACAGGACAGAACCAAAAGCTTCCAAAAATACGAGTTCTGGTGAGGGGTTTTGGAAATACCAGCCTCCTTTTTGTTTTAGAATTTCTAAAATATCTCCAAAGAAGATGTCATCTCATGCTGATCTAGGTAACCCGGTCTCCTTTATCAAAATCAGTATCCTTCATGAGAGACTCCATCACAGAGTCAATGCATCTCCTTTTCCATGTTCTCTTCTGATGCACCTCCTCTGTGGAGTTTGTAGCCAAGGTATCAGAAGAAAGGGGAAGTTCTTCTACTAGAACTGGTTGGATACATATTGGCACTGGCTGTCCCTGTGGAGTAGGTCTGATCAAATCAGAGCTTGGAACCAGAGAGAGAAAAGGGATAGGGTCTAAAAATGAGAGAGTGGTTCTCTTTAGAGTAAAACTAGCCAAGGATATAGTCAGAGTGGAGGAAGAAGCTTTCATCAGATCCAACACTGGATCTCTCAGGGATTTTATATATTGGGACTCCAAAACCACTGGATGGATTGCAGAAAAAAATAAGATGTTTTTCAATGTGGCAGGCATACTCATGGATCCAATAGGGGATGGAGCTAGTAAGACCCCCATCTGGATCTGAGCTCTGAGAAATGTATGCATCATCTTTATCCACAACTGGTTCTGGAGGAAGTAGTGGATGGGGGGGCCTGGAGTGCTTCTTTGGAGTCTGAAGGAAGTGAGAAGGCAGGGTGGGTGAAATTGGCTTTATAGCAAGTTCTGGAGTAAGGCTCCTATACGAAGTACCCAGTTTTAGATCAGAGGATGGTACTGTAGGCATTTATTGCTATAACCAAAGGAGCTGAAGCTTTAGGATCCAAATGCTTTGCATTTGACAGTCAATTCTTTGGATCCGATAGTGCCGGATCCAAGAATATTCTGTTTTTTAACAGAGGCTGCAATGAAGACCTGGGGGACTTCAGAGGGGAGCATTTCCTGTGCTCCAGAGGTGCAGATTTACTAGCTTTGGAGGGAGTTTGAGCCCCTGAAGAAGATATATAGCAGGGAGAAGTCCCCTTAGAATAAGTTTGATGCATCTACCTGCCAGGGCTCTTGGGTTAAAGGTGGAGCAGATCTTACAAGCACAACACAAGCAGTCCCTGTGGGAATCCAAATTTGGGATTTTATGCCCACAATAAGTATATTTCTTAAAGCCTGTTGGTTTATCTGACATGATAGGTCACTATTCAAAAAAGTAAAACAAGAATAAACTACAATAATTATTTTTTTTTTGTAAAGTAAGGAAAGGAAAAAAGGGGTTATATTATCAGCGATGGTAGTCTAAAGAAATAGGCTGGTGAAAAAAGGGTAAGCAGATATACCAACTATGGTAATCAAGATTTACTATTTAGTGAGAATAGTAAAAATATAAAAGTCAACGTCCTAATGTCCTGTGAGAAAAATAGGAGGGGGGATAGATAATTTAAGCTAAGATAAAGTCATAACTATATCCAAAACATACGTAACTCACAAAATTATCTATAATGCTCGAGAGTCAAACCTGTATCTGTTCACAATGGCGGTAAATGAGATCTGCGGTAATGGGAATGGAATAAGGCATTATGGGTAGGAGGAGGAGCTCAAGAGCTGGATGCAAAATCTGGAATACGTGACTGCGTCAGATCCAAGGGTCGGATCTAAACCCATATGTTGAAAAAGAATGAAAAGGACAACATCAGATGTACTGTTATTTAGATAACATGTCTTTTCAGTTTATTATGTTTTGGAAAATGCACTGTTTTATGTTTAACCAAGAATGTAACAATGCAATATTCTTTTCTCCCCATTTATTTTTACAAGCTAAGTATATCCATGTAAGCATTATTTGATAATTTGTCTTACAACTGAGAAGATGTAGTGTAATAGCCAATCTTCTTCTTTTGGCTGCTCCCATTAGGGGTCACCACAGCAGATCATCTGTTTCCATTTCTTCCTGTCCTCTGCATCTTGCTCTGTCACACCAAACACCTGCATGTCCTCTCTCAACACATCCATAAACCTTATCTTAGTCCTTCCTCTTTTCTGTTACCTGGCAGCCTCATCCTTAGCATCTTTTTCCCAATATGCTCTGCATCCCCCCTCAGCACATGTCCAAACCAACGTAATCTTGCCTCTCTGGCTCTGTCTCCAAATCTTCCAACCTGGGCTGACCCTCTAAGTATACTTATTCCTAATCCTGTCCACCCTTGTCACACCCAGTGCAAATCTTAACATCTTTAATTCTGCCACATCCAGCTCTGACTCCTGCCTTTTTGTCACTGCCACAGTCTCCAACCCATATAACATAGCTTATCTCACTACCCTCTTCTAGACCCTTTCCCTTTCACTCTTACTGGTACTCGTCATTCACAAATCACTCCACCCACTCCATCCTGCCTGCACTCTCCTTCACCTCTCTTCCACACTCACTATTACTCTGAACTGTTGATCCCAAGTATTTAAACTCATCCACCTTCACCACCTCTACTCCCTGCATCCTCACCATTCCTCTATACTCCCTCTCATTCACACACATATTCTTAGTCCTGCTGACCTTCATTTCTCTTCTCTCTAAAGCATATTTCCACCTCTCCAGGGTCTCCTCCACCTGTTCCCTACTCTCACTACAGATCACAACGTCATCTGCAGACATCATAGTCCATGAGGACACCTGTCTAATCTCGTCTGTCAACCTGTCCATCACCATTGCAAATAAGAAAGGGCTCAGAGCTGATCCTTGATGTAATCCCATATCCACCTTAAATGCATCCATCACTACCACCGCAGACCTCACTGCTGTCACACTAACCCCGTACATATCCTGTATCACTCTTACATACTTCTCTGACACTCCTGACTTCCTCATACAATACCACAACTCCTCTCTAGGCACCCTGGCATATGCTTTCTCTAAGTCAACAAAGACACAATGCAACTCCTTCTGACCTTCTCTGTACTTCTCCATCAACGCTCTGAGCAAACATCACATCTGTAGTGCTCTTTCCTGGCATGAAAACAATAGCCAATATGTTATATATATTACAGTGAATGTGAGGACTTTTCTTTAGTTAAGCATAACTAATGTTAATATTTAATAGATCTATTCCTCTACTTATAGTTATATTATTTACATCTTTATTTAACATAGGTCAATTATCTTGCAAGATAATGGACTAATTTTATTTGGAATAGGATATCTCCTCACGTGCACACAAATTACTATATATTACATTAGATAATTTTCTTTTTTTTTTCCCTTTAACAATCATGTTCTGATCAATTTATATATTTACAGAAAATCTCTTATGTTTTATTAAAAATATTCTTGGCTGTAAAAAAAAAACAACTTTTTTATTAATAGTGTTCTCCGTTATATTGCCTAAATGCTTAACATTTAGGCTGCTGTTGGTATTAGTCTCGTTTACTAAAGGTTTATTTAATTTTGGTGAAAAGATAGAAAGTCAAATCAGGTTATTTACCTGATTATTTACAAGTGTAACATACTTCTGGGCATCTTTGGTATCTTGGTTATGGTCATTAAAACCTTAAGAAAATGCTTTATTCTGTCTGAATGTGATAGAGGCAAATGGTGCTGCAGGACTGAGTTCAGTGACTTTCTATATTTCCTTACATTCAATATTTTCAATAAAGGGTTAATATCTTAAAGTTATAATTTGCTATATTCCATTTACATTCTATAATTAAACAATTTAATTTGATGTTTAATGGAAAGCTTGATCATTTTTCTTGAAGGTAAATGCATTAAATACTGTACAAAAGAAAAGCATGTTTCCTGAATCACTAAATATTAACAAATGTTATTTTTCCACAAGAAATACATATCCTCAATAAAAGTGCATATAAGCAATTCATGAAAAAATACACTGATGCCCAGAATGATATATTCTTACAGTGACAAACAGGTTCTACTAAGAAAAGCTGACTTTCTAAAAGTCAACATTCAAAAAACAAAACAAAAAATAGACCAAAATAAAATAATCTTTTTTACTTGTTTTTTTGCAAGGGGGCAAGCCCCACTGTAGCCCCCCCCCTCCCCCAGAACATGTATGGTTGAAGCAACTTGAATAAGGGAGAAATCTCCCTAAAGAAAAAGATCATTGCTGGTGTACAATTAAAATCACATTGGCAATGATTTCCTTTCTGAAAAGAGCATTATACAGTTTAACTTTTATTCTGCAGTCTACTGACAGTTGAGCAATTTTGGCTTGAGCATGTGCAGGGGAGCCTGACAAACATTGCATGCCTATAATGGCTGCCTTTGATCATTAAAATAATCACTCATTAATTAATACTTGATCCACAGTCTTCTTGTGAGGGGAAAATACAGATAAATTTCTAGCAGGGGACCAAACCTGTATTTTACATAAAAACTTACCTGAGAATCCATTAATGGGCCTAGCCTGAGTGGTATGGCTTAGGCTAAAAAGGCCCTGGTCCCACGACATATTATTTTGTAATTCAGAAACATGTTAGCTGCAGTGATGAAAGACCTCATTATTGGCTAATGTTCATGTCTCAGAATCGCAATTACTATTGTTATGCAATGATCAGCATGGCTGCACATCATGGTAGTAAACTGTTGCTTGTGTATGCTCTGAAATTCACCCCAGTCAATCTCTCACACACAAGTGCACATTCAAACAGTCCATGTACATGTTCCTGACTTGTCTGACCTCCTGTGGATCCCCCATTCCCAATTCCCATATTGCTGTATGTGCTGTAATAGCACATTTGCAGAGTCCCCAGTGTGTAGTGTTTTTCCTGTCCTCAATCTCTGTACTGAAGCTGGTGCTGTTATGGCACTTAAACATGGAGTAATCCCTCCCCCCAACCCTGTACTGAAGTCATTGCTGTTATGGCAATTTAAGGTAGAGTAATACTTGATGTCTAGTGGCACCCGCCCCAACCTCGATCCCTGTACTACCCTCACATAAGGTAGTTGAACACAGTCTTTTGGCCATGTTCACTACCATGAAGTGGTCGACTTGGCTGTATAGATGCCTTCTTGGAGGTGATTCTCACAAGGACAGTACCAGTGGCGGCTGGTGACTTCAAATCAAAGGGGGGCTGCAGGAGACAGCTGAATGGATGGGGTCAATGGGAAGGGATGCGGCCAACTAGAAAGGGGAGGAGCTATGCTCAAAACCACAAAAACTAAATATACTGCCCTGGGTGCCAAACCATCATTATGCGAGTCCAATCAAGACAAAATGAAGTGTAGAAGAATAAAAATATTTCAATGCATTGGCTGCATGACAGCTTAATATCTAGATGGAAACAAAAAAGGTTGTGAGGCATGAAAAAATAAATTACTTTTTTTTAAAATACATTAATGGAATGCCAGTCAAAATCAAGTATAAGCAAAACAAGCAGCACTCAACTCAAACAACTTCTTGCACTGCAGTTCTAATTACAATTTATATTCAGCTTTATTAAAGTACCAAGTAACATGCTGAAATTAGAAATCTCTGATGCCCCCACTTGTAAAAATAGGAAGTTATGTACCTACCATAACGTTCCATGTTAGTTGTCTTCTTCTCGCCTTCTTTCTTGCTGGATGGGTTCGGAGCCGATCCTCGGCTCCGACTCGGCCAATACTAAAGCTCGAGAGCTAATTCCACCGGCTCGAGGCTCCCCTATATCCCACAATGCTAGGCGGTAACTACTCAGATCTCGTTTGATAGCTATACCAAGCAATACTATTCTCCAAATAATGGAGTAACAAATTTCAGAAGAAGAAACACAAAAGAATTCCGGTCGGTCTGTCCAGGCTTGGGGAAGGAGGAGGATGAAAGAAGGCGAAGAAGACAACTAACATGGAACGTTATGGTAGGTACATAACTTTAATGTTAAGTTGTCAATCTCGCCTTCATTCTTGCTGGATGGGACCGCCCCTAGCACCTTATCCCGGGTGGCCTATCGGAACAGACTCTTGAGAACAGTGGAACCAAAATTGGCACGGCTTCTGGAAACCATGTCCAATTTGTAATGTGAAATGAATGTATGAGGAGAAGCCCAGGTGGCTGCTGCACAAATTGAATCTATTGGCAACCTGTCCTGAAAGGCTATGGATGTAGCTAATGCCCTAGTTGAATGAGCTCTAGGTCTTGAGGGTAATTTTTGATGTCTGATCTCATAGATGAAAGTAATTGTAGACATGAGCCATCTAGAAAGAGATACTTTAGTGACTGGAAGGCCCAATCTACCTTCTGCATATGACAAACAATTGATCAGATTTCCTGAGTTTTTTAGTCCTAAGTAATATCTCAGTTGGCGATGAACATCCAAAAAATGCAGCTTTTGCTCTGACCTATTTGAATAGTTAGGGAAAAAAAACGGGGAGATCAATAATTTGGTTTAGGTTAATTTGAGAAGAAATTTTTGGTAAAAAGGATGGATTAGTCCAGAGGGATACCCTGTCTTTGTGAAAAACTAAGTAAGGAGGACGACTGCATAGAGCATGGAGTTCTGATACTCTTTTCGCTGAAGTTATAGCTACCAGAAAAAGTGTCTTCCAAGAAAGCAATTTCAGAGAACATGAAGCCGCTGGTTCGAAGGGGGGAAGAATTAAAGATGCCAGAACCAAGTTCAAATCCCATTGAGGCGGAGGGTCTTTGATTGGAGGTTTGAGAAGAAATACACCTCTTAAGAAGGCCTTACAGAGTTTGTGAGCCATGATGCTGGATTCTGAGACACCAACATGAAAATTTGATATGGCAGCCAATTGAACTCTAATGGTTGATGCAGAAGATCCTAAATGAAAAAGTTCTGCTAGAAAGTCTAAAATAGACTGGATAGGTGCAGTAAAGGGATCTATGTTTTTCGATGATGCCCAAAGGGAAAAACGTTTCCATTTACTAGTATAAATCTTCCGGGTAGAGGATTTATGAGAGGCTATAAAGATATCTCGGACCGAGCGAGATATTGAGGGAAGCCTGGCAAGGTAGGAATTGGAGAAACCATGCTGTGAGGTTTAGAGAAGACAGAGATTGGTGCAGCTGACCCGACTGATGGGTAATCAGATCTGGTACTGGGTCCAGATGCCAAGGCTGCTCCAAAAGGTAACTATGAAGAAAGGGGAACCATATCTGTCGAGACCAGTAAGGGGCAATGAGGATCATTGTCACTCTCAAGGCGATGGCTTTCTGAATTAGTTGAGGTATCAGTGGAAAGGGGGGAAAGGCATACAGAAGTCCCCGGGGCCAATCGTGGACTAGAGCGTCTCTGGTGGGATGGCCTGGTAACGGGAAGAGCATGAAGAAGTCTTGACACTTGCTGTTTTGGGGAGTAGCAAAAAGATCGCAGCAAGGTTGGCCCCATCTTAGAAATACCTCTTCTAAAATTGATTTCTTTAGAGACCACTCGTGTGGCATGGGAATTGCTCTGCTCAACTTGTCTGCAATGACGTTGGATTTCCCGGGAATATGCGTCGCCATCAGAAAATGCTGAGAAGAGATCGCCCATTGCCAAAGTCTGAGTGCTTCTCGACATAAAGGGTATGATCTAGTTTCGCCTTGTTTGTTGATGTACCACACCACGGACATGTTGTCCGTTTGAATTGCAATAGTCCCTTTGGGAAGAGAGTCGTGAAAGGCTTGCAACGCTAAAAGCACTGCTCTCATCTCTAAGACATTTATGTGCAAGTGGCACTCGAAGGGTTGCCACGTGCCCTGGACTGTCCTGCCCTGATAATGCCCCCCCACCCAATCAGGGAGGCATCCGTTGTCAACGTGGCAACTGGGGGGGGGAGTGAAGGGTCTTCCTTGGAGAAGTTGAGGTGACGTGGCCCACCAAGACAGTTGATTCTTGCATACTTGAGTTATCAGTATGGTATGGGACATTGGGAGTCGTTGAAAGGACCACTGGGTAAAGAGCATCCATTGGAGGATCCTCATGTAAAGGCGAGCTAAGGGGAGAAGGGGAATAGCTGCTGCCATGAGTCCTAGTACCTTCAATACCAGTCTGGCTTTGACTTTGACAAATTGCAATAGAAGGGATACTTGGTTCCGGATGTCTAAAACCCTCTGCTCTGTGAGTCTGGCTGAAAGGGTCTGTGTATCCAATGTGGCGCCTATAAAAGTAATAGACTGACAAGGCGACAAGGCAGATTTTTTGAAATTTATTGAAATACCTAGAGCTTGACAGGTTTGAATGGTGAAATCCCTGGAAAGGAGAAGCTGATGTCTGGTGGTGGCAGTAAGGAGCCAATCGTCCAGATATGGAAACACCTGGAATCCCTGGCATCTCAAGTGAGCCGTGACCACTGCCATGCATTTGGTGAACACCCGGGGGGCTGTAGTGAGACCAAAGGGCAGGGCCCTGAATTGGTAGTGACTGGCTCCCAGCCTGAAGCGGAGATATCTCCTGGAGCGTCTGTTCATTTTGATGTGGTAGTATGCATCCTGAAGATCTATTGAGCACATCCAATTGTCCTGACCCAAGAAGGGTAGAATGGACTGTAGCGTGACCATCCGGAATTTTGTTTTCTTAACAAACTTGTTTAAGTGGCTGAGATCCAGTATGGGTCTCCAGTCCCCTGTTTTTTTCGGTACCAAAAAGAATTTGGAGTAGATTCCGGATCCTTGCTGGTCTGCTGGGACTGATTGGATGACTCTTTTTGATAGCAGCTTTGAAACTTCTAATGCTGCTTTTTCCCTTAGACCGGTGGAACGCCTGGAAGGGATCTTTTGGTTGGGTTGGAATATGAATAAAGGGAATTTTGTAACCCTCGGATATGATCGACTGTACCCATTTGTCTTGAGTTAGGGAAAGCCAGGCTTTTGGGTACAGTGATAATCTTCCCCTGACTGCCTACGAAGGAGGACAGCCGGGCAGCCCCTCAGGGGTGCTGAAAGGGTTTGTCAGAGAACATCTCTCTGCTACCCTGGTTTTGCGGAGCTCCTCTGCCTCTGGGGTGGCGTCTATTATTATTCCCCTCTGCCTCTAGAGGGAATCGGCCTTGCGTCAGATGAGACTCCCTGGGATTGTTTTGAACCACATCTTTCCTCCCCTTGACCTTTGGGATAGGGTCTAGAAGGGTAGAAAATGGACTCCTATGGCAGAGAGAGTCTTACCTTCCACCTCGCACCTGGTCAATGTATCCTTCACCTGTGGACCAAACAATGATGATCCATCAAAGGGGGAATTGGTGAAGGACACCTTGAAAGGGTCCGCAAAGTTGCATAGCCGCATCCAGGCGTGCCTTCGTAAGGCAACCCCTGTGCCTGCGGCTCTACTCGCTCCATCTGCTGCGTACGAGACCAGCCGCATGGAGGAGTTAACAATTGAATTTAGGGTTGCCAACTGGGAGTTCATTGCGTCTTTGAACCCCTCAGCTGTAGGATCCTTCATCAGTTCACCCATATCCTTGAGTAAATCTCTTTGGAGACGGGTGAAGTGGCATAAGTAGTTCAGCAACCGCATTGAAAAGGTCGCTGACGAGAACATCCGCTTGCCGTACCTGTCCATGGTCCTAGATTCTTTATTAGGAGGATGGACAGGAACCGAAGGATCAGCTAATTCCTTCTTTGTGGCCGCAGCCACCACCATGGCATCAACAGGGACACCTTTGGATAAAAACTGTTTGTCTTTGGGGGCAGTGATAAATTTGGATGGTCTCCTCAGGGTGGGTTCCACTGAGTCAGGAGCCGTCCAAGCCTTCCTTGCCACCACTTCCATAAGGGGGTCAAAGGGAGGGGACACCCAGGAGGTAGAAGGGCGAGAACCAAACGCCTCAAGATACACTGACTCATCCTCCGAAGGGTTAAGGGCTGGCCAATTCCCCCTTTGTTTGAGGATTTCAAGGATGTCCGCAAAGGAGACATCCTCAGAGGGGGAACGAGGGGACCCTTCAGATTCCTCTAAGTCAGTGTCAGAGGTGATAGACTCAGGGGAGTCAATGTGCTTCCTCTTGCACTGCCTCTTCCTAGGGGGATCTCCTGCAGGGTCAGGAGAGACCTCGGAAGAGGAGGAAATTCCCAATGGGGAATCCTGAGGAGTTGGTTCTCTGCGGTGTGAGACAAGGGGGTGAGTAGAAATCACCGCAGGCACTGTAGATGGAGGGGCTGAGGGAGCTGACTGGGGAGCTGACTGTGGGGCAGAACCTGGTTCTAGCACGCTCCGCATGACCTCGAAGGCATCTCTGTTAGGCAAGGCCCGAGGCCCTCGCTCCGAAGAGACAAGGACCCCTCCCGGCACCGACAGAGATGGCTCCGAAGCCGATGTCGGAGCCGAACTCACCAGTGCCAAAGCCCCGAGAGGGAGAGTGGGGTCGGACAAGGGTCCGATGCCACTCGCCCCCTCGGAGCCGACGAGGGAAGCCTGGCGCCGAGATCCCTCCAAAGAGGAGATCGAAGCAGACGACAGAGCCGAAATGGAAGGTATCGGATCAGACGCACCGACAGTCATGGCTCCAACAAGCCTTGGCTCTGAACTCAAAGGAGTCGGAGGAGGAATGTAATCTGGAACGGGAATAGCCACTGACTGATGAGTCGGGCTATGGAGCATTTGGGCCAGTGCCTCGGACCTAAGAAGTCTACTCACCACCCTCTGTAAATCATGGTCTGACAACCTGGAAGACCAAGAGGAATGGGTTTTGTGACTCCGCTCCGAAAGGAGAGGGGATCCTGGCGCCGAGTGCACAGATCCGATGGAGGGGGATCTGGACCTCTTTTTGGAAAGTGGCTCCGATAATGGTATCGGAGCCGATGAAGACTTATCAGCCTCGGCTCCAGCCGGAGCCGAGGTAACGGTATGAGGCCTAAGAACATCGGCTCTGGCCGGAGCCGATAACGAAGCCTGCTTCGACTTCTCAACAGTCGACTCAAGAGCAGGAGTTGACTGCTTTGAAGTTTTTGAAGGCTTCCCCGACCCAGACTGAGTTGGGGGGCCTTCAGGCTTTAACAAGCCCCGCAAGATGAGCTTGTTCTTGCGTTCCTGCAGGACTCAAACCATGGCAGACAGCACGAGTCCTGCAGGTGCACAGGTCCCAGGCAATACACACAAGAAGTGTGACAGTCTGTCAGAGACATTTTCTGACAGCACGAGTCACACTTCTTGAAGCCTGAGACCTTATTCTTAGACATTAAGGTAAGAGAGGCTGTCTCAAACACAAAACAGACACTCTATACTAACAAAATTAAAGTTATGTAGCAAAAACACATACACACAAGCCCCTACAACACTAACTTAAAAAGGGACTGGGGTGAGGGAAGGGCCGAAGGCCTAGAACAACAATAAGAGGGGTTGGGAATCGAAAATTAGGGTCGATAGAACTAAATATTAAAACTAACAATAACAATATTTCTGACTAAAAGAAAGGGGGGAATTAGTACTACCTCAAAGGTAAAAAATCCACTAACCTGCCTGAGCCGGTAGAAAAAGCACCTCATCAGCTATAGCGGCAAACGAGATCTGGGTAGTTACCGCCTAGCATTGTGGGATATAGGGGAGCCTTGAGCTGGTGGAATTAGCTCTCGAGCTTTAGTAGTGGCCGAGTCGGAGCCGAGGATCGGCTCCGAACCCATCCAGCAAGAATGAAGGCGAGATTGACAACTTAACATTGTCCCTTATCCAAAAAAAGACCTGCTGCCTGACATCTACTTGTTTCATGGGGAAAACATGATTAAAGTAAAAAATGAAAAGCAAACAAGAAATAAGCTCAAGATAGATTGCTTAAAAGGATTACTGTACAGGTTATGTACCACACTAAAAGGATTACTGTACATGTTATGGACCACACGATTGGCATTCTGTTTACGGGTAAAGCCTGCAGAGATGACTGAAAGTCTCCAAGTGTAATGAGACTCTTAAAATAATGTAATCCTGTCATTTATTACAAATACTGGCATATGCATTTCAATACCCAAGGCTTATACATTAGTTAAGTATTCTCTACATGGCAACAGAAAGGCTTTCAATGTTGGCAATTCTTTAACAGCATGCTTATTAAAGCTTACTTGCATCTTGCAATCTCAGCCAAGCTTACCTAATGGTCATTAAAGTATTGCTACTTAAACACAGAGCAACAGGCACTTTGAGTAATCAGCATAAATCAACAGTACAAAAAATATGATGGACACCAGACCATTCTGTAAAAATCAAGGACAGATGAAAAGCCACTCTAGTACTTGTGTCTACCTTGGATGGGGGGATACTCTGCACATTTACACTGCATAACTACTCAGTGCCTTGCTTCGACACATCCAGAGTCACTACATGGGGGAGTGGGGTGCAACAAGTATGTCACAGTTTGAAATGTCTCTGGCTGACTTGTGATGGCCCTGACACATTTGTCATACCTCTCAACCTCAGAGCAAGAAATCTGGACAAAGCCATATAAAGAAATGGGACAAAGGCCCAAAAATAAGGACAATTTTTAAAATATTGCTCTTATAAACTTAGAAAGATAATAGAGGTCTTGCATTAGTATGAATTTTCTGAATGGTATGAAATCTGAAACTCAAATGTCTGTCACTTTCTAACTTCAGTCTTTAATGATTTGTCACTAATTTGCCAAAAAAACACAATTTTATGAAAAATGGACCAAAAATGTGATGTAAAAATATAAAATAGCAACACAATACAGCTGGGAACCTGTCAAAGAAGGGATACTTTAATATTAGTACTGCTAAACTTGAGCAGCTGACAAAATAAAATAATCTACATGCATTTCTGAAATAAAAGTAATCTGATTATTACAGTTATTTCTTAATTATAAACCCTCCATGTTTTCTTCCAAACTTGCTATTTTGCGGAGGGATCATTAGGGGAAGAGCAACATTTTGAGCCAAAATCAGGGACAGTTGAGAGGTTTGGCTATGCCTAATTCTATAAAGCAATTTATTTGCATGTACCTCTCAACCTGTTAATGCAATAAATCTGGACAAGGCCAAATATATTGGGGGAACAGTACTAAAAATTGCTCTGGTGTAAACTGAGACAGTTGATAGAACAGGTCTTACTTTAGCATGCATTTTTCTGAAGGTTATGAAGTCTGAAACTCAGTGTGTCATTATTTAGTGACTTAATTCCTAAATGATTTGCCAGAAAAACACAAATTTTATGAGGAACAAACCAAAAATAAGAAGCAAAAAATCTATTCATTCTTTGAAAATCTGGACAGTTGGGAGGTATGGTTCAGCTGGGGCTGCCTAAGTTTGCCGCCCTTCCCCCTCACAAAACCATGGTCGAATGGAGCCTCCCCCTGCAGCCATTCCAATGATCCATTACTTGGCTATTTCACTCCATTTACCATAAACACTAATGTGCATACTGATTTACTTCTATGATGATTTGAACTTCATTTGAAAGTTTTATTTTGCATTTTACAGCACAAACACTAAGACATCTGCTAAACAAACTTGGCATTAAAACTTCTCTGCCATTGAAACTCACATTCATTGAAACATTGAAACCCACATTCAAAGAAAATACATTTTACCCATGGCAGATAAAGATTAATTCTGGGCTGTTTTCAAATCATAGGCCCCTTGCATATGAAACATACATGTGCTCTTTGATGCACCTTCCTATTGCTTTGAACATTTTTCCAGTAAACAATGAAACAAAACGCATGCACCAATGACAAAACTGCCCAATTCAGAACATTTCCATCATAAAAGTCTACTCAAACTTCTACAGTCCACTATTATCAGTAAATATGCACAATTCTACAGTCCACCATTATCAGTAAATATGCACAATCTCTGAAGTAGTAAAGTCATCTAAATAATTCCACATTAAATAAATCTGTAATGAAGAGGTTGCTGCTAGCAATCACCTTTATATTTCACGGTTTCATCGAAAAATAAAGTGTCTGATGCCCCTGAGGAATAAATTGCCTAAATTACATTAAAAATAAGTTAGTAATATTGAAATAGGAAATGGATAGCAAAATGATAACAGGCTCATAGTTAGTATCTTAACTTTCAGTACGGCAGCATCACCCCTTATGGGAGTAGAACCAACAACCTTCTGCATCAAAAGCAAGTTTACAACCTGTTCTGCTATTAGCAATGCGAGCTGACTTAGCATAATCAGCACTAAACTTCACTTCCCCTGCAGCTCTCAGCTCCTTGTAAAATCTACTCAATACTCAACTGCATCTCAACTTCGCAGCACAAGAAATCTGGAAAAAGCCAAATTTATTGGGGTGGGTCAAAAGGGCAAAAATCAGGGACACATTAAACATTGCTTGTATAATCTTGGAAAGCTGCTAGAATAAAATGCTGTGTTACCACCATACATTTTACTGCCAAGGTCCCTGTGCAAAACAGTCAGAACAACATACCACTATGCCAAATCACCTGCTTTGTGAAAGAAAAATGCTGTGTCACCACCATACATTTTACTGCCAAGGTCCCTGTGCAACAGTCAGAGCAACATACCACTATGCCAAATCAGCTGCTTTGTAAAAGAGAGGAAGACAAACTTAAATGGCTATCATTTAATGAATTCAGTTCTCACCATAGCTGTCAACCTCTTAGCACAAAACACCTGGACAAACCCAGTAATTAGGGAATACAGCTCTCAAACATATTCAGTGAATTCAGTTCTTGCCATAGCTGTCAACCTTAGCACAAAAAACCTGGACAAAGCCAATAACAGGGTAATACAGTCTCAAAAATAAGGACAAATTTCAAACAGTCATCTTATAAACTTAGAAAATTGCTATAATAAAAGGTTGTGTTACAATATATTTATTGCTAGAATAAAAAGTTGTTTTACTATGCATTTTCTGAAGAATATGAAGTCTGAAATTCAAATGCCTGTCAATTTTACTTCTGACGGAACAAAAACAATTTTCAACAGAGGCCCAGGGAGAAATGCTGTAGACACATGTCTTTGTAAAATGGCAGGACACCAGAGCAAATCCACACAAACACAGGGATAAGATGCAGACTCCACACAGAAGGCACCCCAGCCAAGAATCAAACCAGAAAACCTATAGCTGTGAGGCAAAAATACTGCCACTGCACCATCAAATATGTAAGGAATTAAACATTCAGAAACCTGAAGTCTGAAATTCAAATGCCTGTCAATTTTATTTAACATTTGTTAATCAGGACAGTTTGACTTGGAACAAAAAAACTATTTTCAGCAGAGGCCCAGAAAGAAATAATGCAGACATGTCTTTGTAACATGGCAGGACACAAAAGCAAACCCACACAAACACAGGGAGAAGATACAGATCCCACTAAGACGGCACCCCAGCCAAGAATCAAACCCGAGAACCTGCAGCTGTGAGGCAACAATGCTACCAATGCACATCAAATATCAAGCATTGCAACATTTACAAACCACAGATATGAGGAACAGATCAAATATGAGGCAATAATCTGCAATTTTTTTACAAATGGTGGTGGGTAGGGAATTCACCTCTAACACCTGCATACAAGGTACAGGGTTCAAGCCTGAGGTATTCCCTACCACACCACCATAAGTCTAACCACCAGTATATTGCACCTGGGGCATTTTCAGACAGATGCACAGAGACACAGAGACACAGAGACACAGAGACACAGAGACACAGAGACACAGACACAGAGACACAGAGACACAGAGACACAGAGACACAGAGACACACAGAGACACACACACACAGAGACACAGACACAGAGACACAGACACAGAGACACAGACACAGACACAGAGACACAGAGACACAGAGACACACAGAGAGAGACACACCCACAGAGACACACACACACAGACACACCCACACACAGACACACCCACACACAGACACACCCACACACAGACACACCCACACACAGACACACCCACACAGACACAATCCCTAGTAGATCTTTCCCTGTAGCATAAATCCAAATCCCTGTCAGACAGTATGAAAACCTGCCCGCGCACATCCCCGTCACGAGATCTTCACCCGACGAGACTGCAGCAAACTCCAATCCACACCAGACTCTGCCCGTCGCGAGATTGACACCCGATGAGACTGTAGCAAATTCCAGACTGCTGACGTTGCAGTCCGACCCTGACGCGTTTTCCCAGCGAGTTCCAGGACAGTCTATGCAGTTTAAAACTGCATAGACTTCTGGGAGCTCCGTTCTTCATGTTTCCCAGTCAGGACTGCTGCTGAGACAATCTGTGCATGCTCCAGACTGTCTCAGCAGCAGTCCGGACTAGTGCGCATGCGCGAAAGTCCACGATTTTTTTACATTTTATTTTTATTTTTCTTTATTTTTCTTTATTTTAAGTTGAGGGGGCTGCAGTCCCGGCAGTCCAATAGCACGGACCACCCCTGGACAGTACATAATTAGGATACTTCTCTTCACAAAGTACCTCATTAGCACCCATCATAGTCATGGAGACAGCCTTATGCGCTCTGCTGCACATCTTCATGCAGCGCCATGTTAAGGCTGTTGTTAAATATCAAAAAGTTACCAGAATGTGTACATAAAGGTCTACATGGTGTGGTACTATTAATTCCCCTATTGCTGCTATTAAGGATTCTAAGATTTTGGCAAGCATGAAAATGTTAAACATGTTAACAGATACATCTTTAACTAATTATAGTAATGTAGCTGTTTACACAAACTAGAACTGGTAGAGTATATATTTTCTTATAAAATTAATTTTACAGTGACTGGATGTTCTTCTGCATTATTTAATTTGAAAGTGATTAATAAGAAATTAATAAGCTAAATGTTAAGGGTCAATTTACTCAATGAAAACATTTTATTAAGTGATACTTCAGATAGTAAACTTACTTTGTGATTTTTTAAATGCTACATGTTATATAGGAAAAGTAAACTAATGCATTTATAAAATGAAAGAATGGGACTTTCAGAAATTTAAAATGCAACATTAAATGTACCTAAAACTAAACTGGCAAAAGATAAAATATTTATTTAGTACATTCTCAGCATAAAATATCAACAGCTTAAGATCACAGAACAAATACTGCTTTTCAGAATACGTTAGAGAACATTAAGATGAAATCATATTCTACTGTTAACCAAGGATTTGAGTTTGGCATGTAGGACTAAAATAGATAATAGACCAAATTAAATTAAAAATGTATTGAATATTGAACATGCACTTGAAATGTGAATAGAGAAACTATTACTGAACTTAAAAATACATTTTAGAAGATTCATAAAGGTGGCAGATTGCCAGAGTTTAAATAATTATATTAAGGAAAATGTCGGTACAAAAATATCGGAAGATATTCTAAAATGCAAAGAAATTAACCATCATAAATCTCCTAGAACAGATGGCATTTTACCAGAGAGATATATAAATCTTTTCCTTAAAAATAATTGAGGTCTTCATAAGCTATTTATTGGGACATTTTGTAAAAAGAATTTTGCCCAACTTAGAAATACTACATGAGCCCTTCTTTGCTGTAACAGTAGAAACAGCATAAGGACCCACATGACTAATTATTTCAGATTCACTTCCTTACTGACTGATTACAATATAATTTTGCAACAACAGAATTAAATTGTTTATAAAAAGAAAGGACTAGATAAGAATTTTAATCATCTTTAATAGACAAAGCAGATTATTACAGCAGTCAGTTTATCTTGGCATAGAAATGCAGAAAGTTGTACTGGAGCCATCATTCCAAAGAGATGTATACATTTACATCTGTTTTTATTAAAATTATTAAAATGTATAATTCTCAAATGCTATATTCAGAACTGACCAATTTATTACAAATAATTATAATGATTAAAAATGAACTTAAAATGGTTGCTTTCTTTACATTTCCCTAATTGGTACTTTAAAACAACTGCATAATTCCAATATAAATGAAGCATAGAAAAAGATAATCAACTGATTAAAAATTATTTTACTAACTAAAGACTAACTACTACTGATAATCTCTTGAAATATGTTGGTTCTGTTTCTAATCTAACATTTAATACCAAACAACTCTTTAGCAATTAATAGTTTTATGACATTTTTAAGAAATGCAACTGCTGTATTAAATAACATTTTCTTTACTTATTTTATTATATAAGCAATTTGTAATAACATAAAAATACCATTAATGACAGTAAGGAAATAACTTAATAGGTTAAAGAAGACAAGGTATTATTTACAATGATTAAATCAAATATTTGCATATTAGATAACATAGGTAAATGGTAATAAATAGCAATATATATACTTTTAATTAATAAACTTATTTTCCTTATGGTTGTACAAGAAGCCAATATTTCATCTTAAAATTATATCAGAACATAGGGGAAGGGAGAAACAGGCTTTTCTGATGATGAAATCTATGTTTTAGCTTCAGTAATACAAATAATTAACTGGACAGACAGTACATGTGAGGCTGCTTGGAGGGATTTACAGATATATTATTATTTTAAGAACTCAATGAATTTGATAAATAAAATGATTATAGTTTTATTTCTAAAAACTAACATTTTCTTCACTGAATCTAGATATTCTAATACAATAAAATATAAAAAATTGTATTTATACAGATTTCATCTTTAAAATGTATTTTATAATTTTCCATTTAATATTGCATTATGATTTTTATACAATTAATGAGATTAAAAACATCAATAAAAAAGAAAGAGCTATATATCTTTAAAAGAGTTTAGCATAGATAATTAAGAATCTTTGGAATGAAAAAAAAAATATGTACAAGATCATTCTTTATGTAAGTGTCATAAATGCCTCCACTTGAAAATACCCTAAAGTATACTTTTTATTAGCAATACTTTATATACACACAAATCCCAAACCATATTGATTTCAAATTTATAGATTATTAAGAGATTATAAATTTTTTATAATTAGAAGGGATATTTAATTTATCATGTCTATTCTTATCCAAATTTGACTAACAAAAAATGACTTCTGAATTTCCTTTTTTCCTTCTGGAGGGTATTTACCAAAAGCATTTTATACAATCCATAGTATCAGTAAAATGTGTCATAATAAATATTTAGTATGTTGTAAATGAAAAAAAATGTAAAGTTGATCAAAATTACAAGATTTTGATTACTCAATAATAAATTATGGTCATATATTAAGACTTCTGAGCAATTTATTTTATGCAACAATTTTATTGTAATGTTCCAATTCATATTCTGTTACAAGTCATCAAAATTCATTTTAATGGATGGTTTTAGCTGTTGCTAGGAAAACCATTAGTAGAAAATAAGAAGTTATGTACCTACCATAACGTTCCATGTTAGTTGTATTCTCTCGCCTTCTTTCTTGCTTGATGGGTTCGGAGCCGATCCCTCGGCTCCGACTCGGCACTTGCTAAGCTCGAGAGTCACTTTTACCAGCTCGAGGCAGCCCCATATCCCATGATGCAAGGCGGTAAGTACCCAGATCTCGTTTGATGACAAAGGGCAATAGCACCAAGCATAAAATACTTCCCAAAGGAAGAAAGAAAACTTACAGATGGAAGAAGGACCAGGTCTGAATGGTCTTCAGCATAACAGTTTCTTATAACAAGGTCTGTCCAGGCCAGGGTGAAGGAGGGAGGGTCGAAGAAAGAAGGCGAGAGAAGACAACTAACATGGAACGTTATGGTAGGTACATAACTTCTTAATGTTAAGTTGTCAATCTCGCCTTCATTCTTGCTTGATGGGACCGCGTCCCTAGCACCTCTATCCTGGGTGGCTCAATGGAACAAACTCTTGAGGACTGTAGAGCCAAAACTGGCTCTGTCCCTGGAGGCCAAGTCCAATTTGTAATGGGAAACAAAAGTGTGAGGAGTGGCCCAAGTGGCGCTGCACAAATAGTGTCTAAAGGAAGTCTAGCTTGAAAAGCTGTAGAAGTAGCTAAGCTCCTAGTTGAATGTGCTTTAGGTTTTGAGCACAGCTGTTTTCCCCTGAGCAGATAAATCTCAGAGATGACCGAAGAAAGCCATCTAGACAAAGTCACTTTAGAAACAGGAAGGCCTTTTTTATTATCCGCATAGGAAACAAAAAGTTGATCAGATTTTCTAAATTTTTTTGTTCTGTCCAAATAATATCTAAGTTGACGGTGGACATCAAGATAATGTAGCTTTTGTTCAGCTCTATCTGAATAGTTAGGGAAAAATACAGGGAGATCAATGGATTGATTCAAATTGTTCTTTGAAGCAATCTTAGGCAAAAAGGTTGGGTTAGTTCTCAAAGATACTCTGTCTTTGTGAAAAACCAAATAGGGGGGTCGAACCGAAAGAGCATGAAGTTCAGACACCCTCCTGGCCGATGTAATAGCCACTAGAATAAAGTTTTCCAAGAAAGATATTTTAGGGAACAAGAAGCAGCTGGCTCGAAGGGGGGAAGAATCAAGGATGTCAGCACTAAATTTAGATCCCACTGAGGAGGAGGATTCCTGATTGGAGGTTTTAGTAGGAAAATTCCTTTCAAGAAGGCCCTGCAGAGCCTATGGGACATAATATTATGATCTGCTATCCCGACATGAAAATTGGAAATAGCAGCCAATTGAACTCTGACTGTGGAAGAAGAGGAGCCTGCATGAAAAATCTCTGCTAAGAAGTCCAGGACTGCCTGAACAGGGGCAGTAAAAGGATCAATATTCTTGGCCTTAGCCCAATAAGAGAAACGTTTCCATTTGCTTGTATAAATCCTCCTGGTAGAGGATTTTAGCCGGTTACTATGATGTCTCTAACTGGGTTAGAGATCAAAGGAAGCCTGGCTAAGGAATGAAGTGGAGCAACCATGCTGTGAGGTTGAGAGAAGGGATTGACCGGTGCAGCTGACCCGATTGGTGAATCAGAAGATCTGGCACTGGGTCCAGATGCCACGGCTGCACCAAAAGGTGATGATGGAGGAACGGAAACCAAACTTGTCGAGGCCAGTAAGGGGCAATGAGAATCAATTTGGCTCTCAAATGGTAGCTTTCTGGATAACTTGAGGGATCAGAGGAAATGGAGGGAAGGCATAAAGAAGTCCCTGGGGCCAATCCTGGGTCAGAGCGTCTCTGGGGGGATGGCCTGGTAGAGGGAAGAGACAGAAGAAGTCTGGACATTTGCTGTTTTGGGGAGTAGCAAAAGATCGCAACATGGACGACCCCATTCCAGAAAAATCTCTTCCGCTATAGATTGCTTGAGAGACCACTCGTGAGGCATGAGAATAGCTCTGCTCAATCTGTCCGCTACAATGTTGGTTTTCCCAGGGATATGCATTGCTACCAGAAACCGATGAGAGGAGATCGCCCATTGCCATAGTCTGAGTGCTTCTCGACACAAGGGGTAGGACTTGGTTCCGCCCTGTTTGTTGATATACCAAACTACAGACATGTTGTCTGTGTGGACTGCAATTGTCCCTACGGGAAGAAAGTCGTTGAGGGCTTGCAACGTTAAAAGCACTGCTCTCATCTCCAGGACATTTATGTGCAGATGGTACTCGAACGGCTGCCACGTCCCATGAACCATCCTGCCCTGATAATGACCCCCCCACCCGATCAGGGAGGCATCCGTGGTGACAGTGGCTATCTGGGATGGGGGCACAAAGTACCTGCCTTGGTGAACCTGAGGAGATGTGATCCACCAAGCAAGATGCTCTTTGCATGTCTGTGTCACCAGAATCTGGTGACGCATTGGAAGTTGCTGGTATGACCATTGTGTGAACAGCATCCACTGAAGAAGGAGCATGTAGAATCGAGCCAGGGGAAGAAGAGTAATGGCCGCAGCCATGAGACCTAATACCTTTAGAACCATTCTGGCCTGTACTTTCTTGTCGGCCAGAATGATCCTGACATGACTCTGAATGTCTGAAACTCTTTGATCTGTAAGGGTAGCTGACATCCGAACAGTGTTTAAGTTTGCGCCTATGAAGGTAATAGACTGGCAGGGCGATAAGGATGACTTTTCGAAGTTGATTGAGATGCCCAAATGAGAACAAAGGTTTATTGTGTAATCCCTGGCTTGTATAAGCTGATGCCTGGTGGTGGCTGACAGGAGCCAGTCGTCGAGATACGGAAACACCTGGAATCCTTGACGTCTCAGGTGAGCCGTGACCACTGCCATGCATTTGGTGAACACTCTGGGGGCTGTAGTGAGACCAAAGGGCAGGACTCTGAACTGGAAATGACTGGACCCCAGCCGAAAGCGGAGAAATCTCCTGGAGCGTCTGTGAATTTTGATGTGATAGTACGCATCCTGAAGATCTATTGAGTACATCCAGTTGTCCTTCTGTAAGAAGGGCAGAATTGACTGAAGAGTGACCATTCGGAATCTTGTCTTCCTGACAGACTTGTGGAGTCTGCTGAGATCCAATATTGGTCGCCAGTCTCCCATCTTTTGGGGACCAAAAGAACCTTGAGTAGATTCCGGCTCTGAATGGTCTATTGTAATTGGCTGAATGGCTCTTTTTGCAGTAGTTTTGAGAGTTATAACTCTACAATTTACCTTAGTCCGGTGGTACATCTGGAAGGGAATTTGAGGGAAGGGACTTTCCTCGAAAGGAATTATGTAACCCTTGGATATGATCGACTGTACCCATCTGTCTTGAGTGAGGGAATGCCAGGCTTCTGGGTACAGTGATAATCTTCCCCCGCCTGCCTCCAAGGAGGGACAGCCGGGCAACATCTCAGGGATGCTGAAAGGGCTTGTCAGAGAGGGGCTCTGTGTTTCCCTGGTTTTCGACCCCTCTGCCTCTAGAGCGGCGTCTGTTGTTGTTACCCCCTCTGCCTCTAGGGGTAAACTGACCACGTGAATCCGGCGTGACTCCTTGGGATTTACGGAACCACATTTTCCCACCTTTCTGTCCTTTAGGATAAGGTCTAGAAGGGGTGGAAAACGGACTCCAACCGCAGAAAGAGTCTTGCCGTCCTGTTCGCACCTGGTCAAGGTTTCCTTCACCTGAGGGCCAAACAAAGCTGACCCATCAAAGGGAGAATTTGTGAAGGATGCCTTAAAGGGATCCATAAAATCACATAGCCGCATCCAGGCTTGGCGCCTAAGAGCCACACCTGTACCTGCAGCTCTACTCGCTCCATCCGCAGCATAAGATATTAGCCGCATGGAGGAGTTTGCAATGGAATTGAGGGTTCCTAGCTGCGAAGCAATTTTTCTTGAGCCCCTGCAGCTGTAGGATCCTGAACTACTTCACCCAGCTCCTTAAGGATATCCCTCTGGAGTCTGGTGAAGTGACATAGGTAATTCAGCGAGCATAGCAAAGGTCGCTGAGGAAAACATCCGCTACCGTACCTATCCATGGTCCTAGAGTCCTTATTAGGAGGATGGACGGTATGGAAGGATCTGCAAGTTCCTTTTGGTGGCCGCAGCCACCACCATGGCATCAGCGGGACACCCTTAGTGAGGAATTGCTTGTCACACGGGCAGTGATAAATTTTGAAGGCCTCCTAGGGACTGGCTCTACAGAGTCAGGAGCTGCCCACGCCTGTGCAATAACCTGCATAAGGGGTCGAAGGCGGAGACACCCAGGAGGTGGAGGGCCGAGATCCAAACGCCTCTAGGTACACTGACTCATCCTCAGAGGGATTGTTGGTGGGCCAGTTTCCTCTGTTTAAGGAGTTCTAGGATGTCTGAGAAGGAGACATCCTCAGAGGGGATCTAGGGGATCCCTCTGACTCATCAAAGTCAGTATCCAAAGTGACAGACTCGGGAGTCTACATGTTTCCTCTTACAAGTCCTCTTCCTAGGAGGATCTCCGAAACATCAGGAGAATCCTCGGAAGAGGCGAAATTCCCAATGGGGAAACCTGAGGCGGAGGATCTCTGGGTCCTGTAGCAAGAGAAGTGGCAGAGATGTCAACAGGTACTATAGAGGGAGGAGCTACGGGAACAGACTGCTGACTGATACCAGTGGCCAGCACACTCATCATCACCTCGAATGCTCCCCTCCCAGGTAGGTCCGAGAGAACCCGTTCCGAAGAGCTAGGAACTCCATGGACCACCGAAAGGGAAGTCTCCGAGGCAGATGTCGGAGCCGAGCTCACCAAGGCCGAGGCTCCAAGGGGAAGAGCGGGTTCGGACAAGGGTCCGATGCCACTCACCCCCTCGGAGACCATGGAAGCCCGACCACCGAATCCCTCTAAGGAAGGTCTCGAAGAGGAGATAAGAGTAGAGGCTGAAGGAACAGAAGCGGGTATCCGTCCTCCAGCCGTAGCAGTAACCATTCCCGAAGACTCCAACTCCAAGCTCTGGGGTAGAGTTGAAGGAGGAACTGTAACGGGGTGTGGACCAACAGTCATCTGTTGAGATGGACTATGTAACATTTGGGCCAGTACCTGTGACTTAAGTAATCTACTGACCACTCTCTCTAGGTCATGATCTGACAGTCTGGATGACCTTGAAGATCGGCTCCGATGGCTCCGTTCGAAGAAGAGGTGAAGCCGGAGCCGAAAGTATCGGCTCCAAGGAAGGAGACCTCGACCTCTTCCTGGAATGAGCCATCGGAACCGATACTATAGATCCTGTCGGAGCCGAAGACTTATCGGAGCCGACAGGAAGCTTCGATGTATCGGCTCCAGCCGGAGCCGATACGCCCACCAAAGTAATGGTGGCGGGGCCGATCGGAGCCGACACCCATGCCTGTGCCACATGGGTGACGGAACCGATCGGAGCCGACACGAAGTGGTCGATGCAGATTCGGCACCGATAGCCATCGGTGCCGGCTTTAAGCCAGAATCGGCTCCAGCCGAGCCGATCTCGACTCGAACGGAGCCGGAGCCGAGGCCGCAGGCTTAGACACAGAAGCCTGGGCCTTGGAAGATTTAGCTGATTTTGATGGAGCCGACTTAGCCGGAGAGCCCTCGGCTTAAGAAGGCCCCTAAGTATCAGCTTGTTGCGTCTTTCCTGCAGGACTCTCTGGCTGAAGGAATGACAAATAGCACAGGAGTCCTGCAGGTGAAGAGGCCCCAGGCAATACAGGCAAGAAGTGTGACCGTCTGTCAGAGACATCTTCTGACAGCACGAGTCACACTTCTTAAAACCTGAGACCCTCTCCTTTGACATGGTGCTTCACAAAACACACACACACACCAGTCAAATTTAAATTAAAGAAAATACCAAAAAGGTATTCCTAAACAAACACACACACCCCCTAACAGGGAGGGGATGGGATGGGTAAAGTTTGACTAAAAAAAGTTAAAAGAGACAGGGATTTTCCGTCAGGAAATCTAAATAATTAACTTATAACTAACAATAAAAGGTTTTTTAACAAAAAGGGGCTTAAATATCAATAAAGTGAATCACTTACCAGGAGCTGGTAAAAGGAGGACCTCATAAGCGAAGCGGCAAACGAGATCTGGGTACTTACCGCCTTGCATCATGGGATATGGGGCTGCCTCGAGCTGGTAAAAGTGACTCTCGAGCTTAGCAAGTGCCGAGTCGGAGCCGAGGGATCGGCTCCGAACCCATCAAGCAAGAATGAAGGCGAGATTGACAACTTAACATTGGTCCTTACCTTTTAATACACTTTTAAGTATACCCAATGAGTTTTATTTATTTTTTTATTTATTTTACATGTGTTTACTGGGAAAGTCTGACTGGGCAATGATTGCCCGTTTTCAGCAGAAGTCCAGACAGAAAAGCTCCATATAGTACATCTTGTTACAAAAACATTCAAATACAGAAAGTATGCAATATAGTAACAAGATCAAGCTAGTTTCTAAAGTTCTGTACAGAAATATTCAATGTAGTCCTGTTTAGGAACATTTAAACAATACACAAAGTAAAATGCAGGTGGAGAAAAAGAAGTTATGCCTTACCATAACGTTCCATCTGTGTTGTTCACCTTCTTTCATTCATCACCGAGGGGTTCAGTTCCGAGCCCTCAGAACTGAGTCAGCCTTTTTACCAAGCTCACGCCAGCCAAAAAACTCACGAGCTAAGTATTTACCCAGAATTCCCTTCACCCTGTTAGCTCAGATCGAGTTTGCTAGAGAAAAAGAAGTAAAGCTGAGGCCACTTCTGTGCAAATACCCTAGGGCACCACCTTAGACCCAAGCATCCCCCTGGAGCCTTTGGGTGGGAAGTGATGAATGAAAGAAGATGAACAACGCAGATGGAACGTTAGGGTAAGACATAACTCCTTTATCTGATGTTGTTAATCTTCTTTCCATTCATCACTGATAGGACAGAATCCCAAGCTACCTTGTGGTCCATGGGTGGCCCTTATGGAAGAACCATTGAGCTGAAGGCAGCTCTCCCTCTGGAGACCAAATCCAACTTGTAATGATTGATAAAGGTATGAGGTTTAGCCAGAGTAGCTGCTGAGCAGATGTCATCCATGGAAGCCCTGGAATGTAAAGCTACAGATGTTGCCATAGATCTAGTGGAGTGAGCTTTAACTTTTGGCATAGGTTTTTTACTGAGGGAATAGATGAAACATATGCAGTCCCTTAGCCATTTTGATAATGGAATCTTCGAAACAGCCTCTCCCATTCTGGGTCCAGAAAAAAAAGAAGAAAAACTGTTCCAATTTGCTGATAAGTTTTGGTCCTGTCTAGGTACAGTCTCAGCTGTCTATATAATTCTAAAAAGTGAAGGCAGTACTCTCCTCTATTGGCAAAATTCAGAAAGAACACTGGTCGATCAATGGACTGTTTTATGGAGAATTCAGAAAACTTTGGGAAGGAAGGATGGATTCATCCAAAGTGATACTCTGCCCTTATGAAAGACCATATAGGGCCTCCTGATACACAATGCCTGCAGCTCTGAGACACTTCTGGCAGATGTGATGGCTACCAAGAACAAGCATTTCCAAGACAAATACTTTAGGTCACACTTCACAGCAGATTCAAAAGGTTTTTGAGACAAAGACTGAAAGACTAGATTGAGTTTCCATCTTTCTACTGACAGGAGGTCTGATATGAGAGGTCCCCTTGAGGAAGGCCTTGCATAGGTGTAAAGAGATAAGGGGGTGCCAGCTATACCATTGTGGAAATTGGAAATTACCGCTAGATGTACTCGTATGGTAGAGGCTCCATTATCAAAAAATGTAGCCATGTATTGAAGCACTGCAGTTACTGGAGCGGAATACAGGTCTAGCATGTTATTCTTGGACCAGATGAAGAACCTTTTCCATTTATCCTGATATAGTCTTCTGGTGGATGGTTTATGAGGGGCCAGAATGAGGTCTTGAACAGGCGAGGAGATATTAGCTTGCCTGGCGACTAGTGGAAGTGAAGAAACCAAGCTGTCAGCTTGAGACTGGACAGATTTGGGTGACTCAACCCTAAGGGGTGAGTAATCCGATCTGGTAGAGGGTCCAGAATCCATGGCAGGTATACTAGGTGAGGCCAAAGGAAGGGGAACCAAACTTGTCGAGGCCATAACCGGGCTATGAGGATCACCCTGCATCTTAACCGAAGA
The DNA here is from genome assembly GCF_019279795.1 of Protopterus annectens. NCBI lineage: Eukaryota > Metazoa > Chordata > Ceratodontiformes > Protopteridae > Protopterus > Protopterus annectens. The sequence goes on from NC_056749.1 coordinate 363,442,499, forward strand.
GCTTTCTTTAGAAATTGTGAAACCAGGGGGATGGGCGGATAAGCATAAAGAAGTCCCATGGGCCAATCGTGGATCAGAGCATTCCTTGGTGACTCCCCCTCCAGGAGAAGTAAGGTGAAATAGCTGCTGTGCTTGTTTGATGGGGAGGCGAAAAGATCGCAGCAAGGCTGGCCCCAGTGGCTGAATATTTCTGATGCCACCTCAGGGTTGAGACACCACTCGTGAGGCATGAGGATGCTCAGCTTCTCCAAAATCATGTTGGAGCTGCCCAGGATATGTGTTGCTATCAGAAAGCGGTTGGAAGCGATCACCCACTGCCAAATTTGCATGGCTTCTCGACATAGGGTGTAGGACGTGGTTCCTCCTTGCTTGATATACCAGACCACTGGACATATTGTCTGACTGAATTGCAATTGTCCCAGAAGGGAGAGCTGAATGGAAGGCCTGCAACGCTAACAGCACAGCTCTCAGTTCCAGAACATTGATATGCAGGTGGGCCTCTGAGGTGGACCATATGCCTTGGAAGTCTTTCCCTGGAAATGGCCCCCCACCTGATCAGGGAAGCATCAGTGGTTACAATGGCTGTGGGCTGAGGAGATTGAAATGGGCAACTCCAAAGTTCTACATCTGCCCTCATCCACCAAAGGAGGTCCTGTTTGCAGGAGCTGGTTATTCGAATCTGGTAACCGAGGGGGTGATAGTCTGGGAGACATTGACAAAGAAGAAGCCATTGCAGGATCTGCATATGTAGCTTTGATAGAGGCACTATTGGGATTGATGCTGCCATAGAGCCTAGGGCCTGAAGAACTTCCCTTGCTGAGACTTTTGTTTGAGAGAGGATCACTCAGAGTTGAAGCCTCAATCGATGGAGTCTGTGAACTGGAAGTGATACCAGACAGGACTGAGTATTGAACACTGCTCCAATGAACTCTGTTGTGTAGGAGTAAGGTTTGATTTCTCCCAATGTATCGTTATTCCCAACAATTTTTCCAGAGAGAGGGAGTATAATGCAGTGCTGTTACCAGAAGACGCTTGGTAGGGGTGGTGAGGAGCCAGTCGTCCAGATATGGAAACACCTGGAATCCTTTTAGTCTCAAGTGAGTTGTGACCACTGCCATGCATTTTGTGAACACACTGGGGGCTGTAGAGAGACCAAATGGCAGGGCACGGAATTGATAATGACTGACCCCTAGCCAGAAGTGAAGCAGACTCCTGGAGCATTTGTCCGTCTTGATGTGATAATATGCATCCCATAGATCTATACAGCACATCCAAATTGCCTTCTCTTAAAAAGGGAAGAATGGACTGAACCTTTACCATCTGGAATTTGGTTTGGGTGACAGACTTGTTTAAGCTGCTGAGATCCAAAATGGGTCTCCAGTTCCTTGTCTTTTTTGGCACCAAAAAGAATCTCGAGTAAAATCCGAATCCACACTGGTGTGGTGGGACTGATTGGATGACTCTTTTTTTGAGACAGCTTTATAATCTCTGAAGCTGCTTCTTCCTTTTGACTGGGTGGAACATTGTGAAGTTTTCTTAGATGATTTGGCTGACAAAGGGGAATGGTGTAACCTCTAGTGATGATACTCTGCACCCAACGATCAGTGGTAATAGATTGCCAGGCAGCTTGGTGCAGAGAGAAATGACCCCAGACTGCTTCCAGAGCTAAGCAATTGGGCTTCTCCTCAGGAGCGCTGATAAGGCTGTCCAGAGAAGGAATCCCTGGAGCCTTGGTTACGAGGACACCCTCTGCCTCTATAGGGGCATCTTCTGGAATGGTTAACCCCTCTGCCCTTGGGGATATCATCACCACATACAGCACGGAAAGGCCCCTGAGATTTTTTATGCCACATTTTTCCACTTCCTTGATTCCTGGAGGTACATTGAGGGTTGGAAAAACATAGGCCTACGGCATACAGGGTCTTTCCATCTTGCTCACACCTGGCTAGCATGTCTTTCACTTTGGAGCCAGAAAGGGATGAAGCTTCAATGGGAGCATTCAGAAAGGAAGACTTGAAGGGATCTGTGAGGTCACAAATGCACATCCAGGCATAACGCCTCAATGCCTGAACCCACTGCTCTAGCTGCCCCTTCAGTGGCATGTGACAGCAACTTCATGGACGAGTTGTATATTGATTCCAGGGTTGCAAGCTGCGATGCCACTTTGTCCCTGACCTTGTCAGACAACTGTCCTCTGAGCATCCCAGAGAGTTCGGAGATCAAGTCCCTCTGGAGCCTCGTAAAATGTGCCAAATAATTCAGGGACTGTATAGCGAAGGTCCCTGATGCAAAAACACGCTTTCCAAGTCTGTACACCACCCAGGACTCCCTGTTGGGTGGACAGTAGGACTTTCTTCAGCCATGCCCTTCTTTGTGGCCACCACCATAGCATCAACTGATGACCTTTTGGACCAATGTGGGTTCTCCTCGGGAGGGGAAAGAATTTTGTCTGTTCTCTGAAGGATCATCTCAATGGAATCAGGGCTCTTCCAAGTGCACTGCACGATGAGCTTGTCAGCAGGTGGGGTCACCCAAGAGGTAGAAGGCTGGGAGCAAAAAGCCTGCAGGAACACGGACTCCTCAGATGAAGGGTTGGAGGGTTCCAGTCACCTCTCTGCTTTAACATTTCCAGGATGTCTCTGAAGGAGACATCAGGAGGTGACTGTGGGGACCCTTCACCATCATTGTAGTCCATGTCTTTCATTAAGGACTCCTCAAGTGAGTCCATGTGCTTCCTCTTGCACGTCTTCTTTTGAGGGGGATCTTCAGTGGGAGTTTGAGTATGACTTTGAAGAGCGGGTACCCTGAACAGGGGTGTACTGTGGCTTCTCTGCCCAGTGTCCTGGGGGGTGGTCTGTGACATCTGTAGCTCAGGGGTGAAAACTGGGGTTATGACATCAAAGGAGTGCTGCCAGAAGCAAGAGCCCTCTCTCCATCATGGCAGGTCTGCCCAAAGAGGGATGGGAGTCTGGAACCAAGAAAGGCAACCTTGGGACCAGGGTCACACCCCGCTCTAAAGAACCCAGCCCCTGTACCCTGGGCTGAAGCATCTTTCCCCCAATCCCCAGATTGAGGAAGGACCAGTTCAGCAGGAACCAAAGACCAAAGGAAGGGACAAACTCGGAGTCAGAGTGAGATGCACTGTAGGTGCCAAGGTGATGGGTTCCAAGAAGGATGTCAGAGCAGAAGGCTTCAGAACAGAGATGGTCGAAGGAGGAGTGTAAGATGGAGTCCGTGGATAAGTCAACCCAAGTCCTGCAGGTGGATGGGTCTTAGAAAGTGTGGGGATCCCCCTGGCTAACAACAGCTGGTCCACAAAATGCACCACATTGTGTACAAACAGGCTCCTGGTGGATATAGTGGATACTCTGGATGGGGAGTCAGAACATTCAATGAAAGGGCTATAAGCTTGGCCCAGAAATGGATCTATGGAAGGGGAGAGTTTTGGATCTGTGATGCAAGGTCTGCTGGCACTGAAGTCTCTAGTTTTGAGACTGGAAGTAAAGGGGTCAAATCCAGTGAAGTCAGTACAACGCTCTGTGCCGAAGTGGCACTCAGAGCCAAAATGGTCGGTTCCAAAATGGTAAACTAATGAAGTAGCTGAAGGTGTGCCCTGAGCCGAAGTTGCCACAGGCGCAGACGTCAAAATAGGCATAGTAAGGTCTATGATCGGTGCCAGAGGTAGGACCGGTGCCGAAACAGGCACCGGTATTGAAGGTTTCGAGATGCTTGGAGCGGAGGAAGATGGAGCCGGAGAGGCAGATTTATGCTCCAAAGATAACTTTGGGACCTTTGATTTCCCAGGCTTGCTCTGATCACCCGAAGGTGAAGATGGAACAGAGTGTGATCTCTCTTTGTCCTTAGTAGGAGGGGTTGAGACCTCCAGCTCATTAATAGCCTCTGAGAACGGAGACTTCAGTAAGCCTTTCAGGATCAGTTAATTTTTGCTCTCATTAAGAATGCGTTGACTGAAACTCTGACAAATGTCAGACGGAGGCTGCACCAAAAGGTGGGGCACTCCCAAATAGTATACACAGTCATCATGAGAATCACTATTAGGTAACTTGCCATTACATGAAGCACAATGCTTAAAACCTGAAGTACCCTTCTTATCCAACATCTTGATAGAAATACACCACAGGCCAACCGTACAATCCAGCTAGAACAAAGTCAAACACCATTCAAAGAAGTCTCAAATATAGCAACACACTGATATGTAGAGTAAAAAAGGAAACACTTTACTAAAAGCCAAAGCTAATAGGTTAAACAGGAAAGACAATACTATGGCATTGAAGAAATACCACAAGGGTAAGGGAGGAAAGGCCGTACCGTGCTGGGTAACCCCTTTCATCAAAAAGTTGCTTTAATTTCATCTATTTTAAGGGTGACACTTACAAACAGAAAAAGGGTGTAGCAATGGGCATGGCTTGTGCTTCTAGTTATGCAAACATAGTGTTACACCACTGGGAAAACAAATTTGTTTTTTCCACGCATTGGGTTCAACATATCACCCACTATAAACGATACCTGGACGATATTTGTTTGTTATGGAATGGCTCTCTAGATCAATTCTTAGACTTTATGGTTTACATCAATTCTACCACTCCCATTCTATCTTTTACTTACAAAGTAAATAATGATTATTTGCATTATCTTGATGTTGCCCTTCTTAAAGATGTCAGTAATGGTACTTTCCAATCTAAGATATATAGGAAAAACTCCTTTTCTAATTCCTACCTACATTTCAACAGTGGCCACCCCTTCCATCAGAAGGGTATTGTGAAGGGTCAACTTATACGTGCTTCAAGGATGTGTAGCACAATGGAGCTTTTTCTTGAAGAGGTTAACTTGCTAAAGCAACTTTTTGATGAAAGGGGTTACCCAGCACACTTAGTAAGTAATTTGGCTGAGGAGGTTACTGCTGGTAGGGAGGCTATTTACTGCCCTCTGTTAGGTAAGGGGGCATCTGGTGGCATTCTTTCAAAACCATCGGAACAGATTGAACACCAAAACAGTTTTGTGTATACCTTTTCTGGTGATTCCTTAAAAATTGAACAATCAATTAAAAAATATTGGCCAATTTTGGTACAACATGATGATTTCAAACAGATTAAGGAGCATCCCCATTTTATTAGGAAAAGGGACACGAACCTCAAGGGTCTCTCAGATCAGACCTAGTGTGGACGATAAAAGGTTTTATTCGAAACTTGGAACGTATAAGTGTGGTTCATGTAAGCAATGCCCTTATGTGCATAACGACGGTTCGTTTTTCATTCCCTCTAGGAGGTTTAAATTCAGGGCTGAACACCATTACAACTGTGGTAAGAAAGGAGTTGTCTATTTAGGTTTTTGTACTCAGTGCTCCAGTTTTTACGTAGGAAAAACTGAGAGAACCCTTAGGAGAAGGATATATGAGCATCTTTATGATGTTTCCAAGAAAAAGGAAAATAAGAAGTTATGTACCTACCATAACGTTCCATGTTAGTTGTCTTCTCTCGCCTTCTTTCTTGCTTGATGGGTTCGGAGCCGATCCCTCGGCTCCGACTCGGCACTTGCTTTAGCTCGAGAACTCCTTTTACCAGCTCGAGGCAGCCCCATATCCCATGATGCAAGGCAGGAAGTACCCAGATCTCGTTTGTTGACAAAAGGGCAATAACACCAAGCATAAACAATACTTCCCAAAGGAAGAAGAAACTTACAAATGGAAAAAGGACCAGGTCTGAATGGTCTTTAGCATTATAGTTTCTATACAAGGTCTGTCCAGGCCAGGGGAAGGAGGGAGGGTCGAAGAAAGAAGGCGAGAGAAGACAACTAACATGGAACGTTATGGTAGGTACATAACTTAATGTTAAGTTGTCAATCTCGCCTTCATTCTGCTTGATGGGACCGCCCCTAGCACCTCTATCCTGGGTGGCTCAATGGAACAAACTCTTGAGGACTGTAGAGCCAAAACTGGCTCTGTCCCTGGAGGCCAAGTCCAATTTGTAATGGGAAACAAAGTGTGAGGAGTGGCCCAAGTGGCCTGCACAAATAGTGTCTAAAGGCAGTCTAGCTTGAAAAGCTGTAGAAGTAGCTAAACTCCTAGTTGAATGTGCTTTAGGTTTTGAGCACAGCTGTTTTCCCTGATCGTATAAATTTCAGTGATGACCAAGAAAGCCATCTGGACAAAGTCACTTTAGAAACAGGAAGGCCTTTTTATTATCCGCATAGGAAACAAAAAGTTGATCAGATTTTCTAAATTTTTTGTTCTGTCCAAATAATATCTAAGCTGACGGGTGGACGCCAAGATAATGTAGCTTTTGTTCAGCTCTATCTGAATAGTTAGGAAAAATACAGGGAGATCAATAGATTGATTCAGATTGTTTTTGAGCGACCTTAGGTAAAAAGGATGGATTAGTTCTCAAAGATACTCTGTCTTTGTGAAAAATCAAATAGGGGTCGAACCAAAGAGCATGAAGTTCAGACACCCTCCTGGCAGATGTAATAGCCACTAGGAATAAAGTTTTCCAAGAAAGATATTTCAGGGAACAAGAAACAGCTGGCTCGAAGGGGGCAAGAATCAAGGATGTCAGCACTAAATTTAAATCCCACTGAGGAGGAGGATTCCTGATTCGAGGCTTTAGTAGGAAAATTCCTTTCAAAAGGCCCTGCAGAGCCTATGGGACATAATATTATGATCTGCTATCCTGACATGAAAATTAGAAATAGCAGCCAACTGAACTCTGACTGTGGAAGAAGAGGAGCCTGCATGGAAAATCTCTGCTAAGAAGTCCAGAACTGCCTGAACAGGGGCAGTAAAAGGATCAATATTTTGGGCCTTAGCCCAATAAGAGAAACGTTCCATTTGCTTGTGTAAATCCTCCTGGTAGAGGATTTTAGTGAAGTTATTATGATATCTCTAACTGGGTTAGAGATCAAAGGAAGCCTGGCTAAGGAAGGAAGTGGAGCAACCATGCTGTGACGTTGAGAGGAGGGGTTGACACGGGCAGCTGACCGCATTGGTGAATCAGTAGATCTGGCACTGGGTCCAGATGCCACGGCTGCACCAAAAGGTGATGATGGAGGAATGGGAACCAAACTTGTCGAGGCCAGTAAGGGGCAATGAGAATCAATTTGGCTCTCAAACGGTAGCTTTCTGGATCACCTGAGGGATCAGAGGAAAGGAGGAAGGCATAAAGAAGTCCCTGGGGCCAATCCTGGGTCAGAGCGTCTCTGGGGGATGGCCTGATAGAGGAAGAGGCTGAAGAAGTCTGGACATTTGCTGTTTTGGGGAGTAGCAAAAAGATCGCAACATGGACGACCCCATTCCAGAAAAATCTCTTCCGCTATGGATTGCTTGAGAGACCACTCGTGAGGCATGAGAATAGCTCTGCTCAATCTGTCCGCTATAATGTTGGTTTTCCCAGGGATATGCGTTGCTACCAGAAACCGATGAGAGCAGATCGCCCATTGCCATAGTCTGCGCCCTTCTCGACACAAGGGGTAGGACTTGGTTCTGCCCTGTTTGTTGATATACCAAACTACAGACATGTTGTCTGTGTGGACTGCAATTGTCCCTACGGGAAGAAAGTCGCTGAGGGCTTGCAACGTTAAAAGCACTGCTCTCATCTCCAGGACATTTATGTGCAGATGGTACTCGAACGGTTGCCACGTCCCATGAACCATCCTGCCCTGATAATGACCCACCCACCCGATCAGGGAGGCATCCGTGGTGACAGTGGCTATCGGGGACAGAGGTACAAAGCACCTGCCTTGGTGAACCTGAGATGATGTGATCCACCAAGCAAGATGTTCTTTAGATGTTTGTGTCACCAGAATCTGGTGACGCATTGGGAGTTGCTGGTATGACCACTGTGTGAACAGCATCCACTGAAGGAGGCATGTAGAATCGAGCCAGGGAAGAAGAGTGATGGCCGCAGCCATAAGACCTAACACCTTTAGAACCATTCTGGCCTGTACCTTCTTGCTGGCCAGAATGATCCTGACATGAGTCTGAATGTCTGAAACTCTTTGTTCTGTAAGGGTAGCTGACATCCTAACAGTGTTTAAGTTTGCCTATGAAGGTAATAGACTGGCAGGGCGATAAGGATGACTTTTCAGAGTTGACTGAGATGCTCAAATGAGAACAAAGGTCTATTGTGTAATCCCTGGCTTGTATAAGCTGATGCCTGGTGGTGGCTGACAGGAGCCAGTCGTCGAGATCTGGAAACACCTGAATCCTTGACGTCTCAGGTGAGCCGTGACCACTGCCATGCATTTGGTGAACACTCTGGGGCTGCAGTGAGACCAAAGGGCAGGGCTCTGAACTGGAAATGACTGGACCCCAGCCGAAAGCGGAGAAATCTCCTGGAGCGTCTGTGAATTTTGATGTGATAGTACGCATCCTGAAGATCTATTGAGCACATCCAGTTGTCCTTCTGTAAGAAGGGTAGAATTGACTGAAGAGTGACCATTCGGAATCTTGTCTTCCTGACAGACTTGTTGAGTCTGCTGAGATCCAATATTGGTCTCTAGTCTCCCGTCTTTTTGGGGACCAAAAAGAACCTTGAGTAGATTCCGGGCTCTGAATGGTCTATTGTAACTGGCTGAATGGCTCTTTTTTGCAGTAGTTTTGCGATCTCTAACTCTGCAATGTCCCTTAGACCGGTGGTACATCTGGAAGGGAACTTGAGGAAGGACTTTCCTCGAAAGGAATTATGTAACCCTTGGATATGATCGACTGTACCCATCTGTCTTGAGTGAGGGAATGCCAGGCTTCTGGGTACAGTGATAATCTTCCCCCGACTGCCTCCAAGGAGGGACAGCCGGGCAACACCTCAGGGATGCTGAAAGGGCTTCTCAGGAAGAGACTCCCTGTTGCCCTGATTCTTCGGACCCCCTCTGCCTCTAGAGCGGCGTCTGTTGTTGTTACCCCCTCTGCCTCTAGGGGTAAACTGACCACGTGAATGCGGCGTGACTCCTTGGGATTTACAGAACCACATCTTCCCACCCTTCTGTCCTTTGGGATAAGGCCTAGAAGGGGTGGAAAAATGGACTCCAACAGCAGAAAGAGTCTTGCCGTCCTGCTCACACCTGGTCAAGGTTTCCTTCACCTGAGGGCCAAACAAAGCTGACCCATCAAAGGGAGAATTTGTGAAGGACGCTTTAAAGGGATCTGCAAAATCACATAGCCGCATCCAGGCTTGGCGTCTAAGAGCCACACCTGTGCCTGCGGTTTCACTACTCCATCAGCAGCATAAGATATTAGCCGCATGGAGGAGTTAGCAATGGAATTGAGGGTTCCTAGCTGCGAAGCAATCTTTTCTTGGGCCCCTGCAGCTGTAGGATCCTGAACTACTTCTCCCAGCTCCTTCAGGATATCTCTGGAGTCTGGTGAAGTGACAAAGATAATTCAGCGAACGCATAGCAAAGGTCGCTGAAGAAAAACATCCGCTTGCCGTACCTATCCATGGTCCTAGAGTCCTTATTAGGAGGATGGACAGGCACGGAAGGATCTGCAAGTTCCTTTTTGGTGGCCGCAGCCACTACCATGGCATCAGCGGGGACACCCTTGGTAAGGAATTGTTTGTCACTGGGGCAGTTATAAATTTAGAAGGCCTCCTAGGGACTGGCTCTACAGAGTCAGGAGCTGTCCATGCCTTTCGTGCAATAACCTGCATAAGGGGGTCGAAAGGCGGAGACACCCAGGAGGTGGAGGGCCGAGATCCAAACGCCTCTAGGTATACTGACTCATCCTCAGAGGGATTGTTGGTGGGCCAGTTTCCCCTCTGTTTCAGAAGTTCTAGGATGTCTGAGAAGGAGACATCCTCAGAGAGGTTCTAGGGGAACCCTCTGACTCATCAAAGTCAGTATCCGAAGTGACAGACTCGAGGGAGTCTACATGCTTCCTCTTACAAGTCCTCTTCCTAGGAGGATCTCCCGAAACATCAGGAGAATCCTCGGAAGAGGGGGAAATTCCCAATGGGGAAACCTGAGGCGGAGGATCTCTGGGTCCTGTAGCAAGAGAAGTGGCAGAGATGTCAACAGGTACAATAGAGGAGGAGCTACGAAGAGACTGCTGACTGATACCAGTGGACAGTACACTCTTCATCACTCAATGCTCCCCTCCCAGGCAGGTCCGAGAGACCCGCTCAAGAGCTAGGAACTCCAGGGGCCACCGAAGGGAAGTCTCGAGGCAGATGTCGGAGCCGAGCTCACCAGGCCGAGGCTCAGGGAAGAGCTGGCTCGGACAAGGGTCCGATGCCACTCACCCCTCGGAGGAGACCATGGAAGCCCGACCACCGAATCCCTCTAAGGAAGAGGAGATAAGAGTAGGGGCTGAAGGAACAGAAGGGGTATCCGTCCTCCAGCCGTAGCAGTAACCATGCCCGAAGACTCCAACTCCAAGCTCTGGGGTAGAGTTGAAGGAGGAACTGTAACGGGTGTGGACCAAAGACCTTTCTAGAAGATGTTAACATTTGGCAGACGATACATCACTGACATCCTAAGGTAGGTGAAAACGGATGACCTTGGTGGCTCCTTGCTCCAAAAGTTCTTTAATTAGGTCTTAAGGGGACAATCTTCAAGGAAGGAGACTGACCATTCGGAAGCTGGCTTGGCCGTAGTTATCGCACAGTTTGACCGCAACGGGAAAACATTCCAGTTTTCCGACAGATGGGTTCGACAGTTCGACCGACACGATCCTGGCACATGGGTTTGCGATGTAGGACATGGCTCTCTAGATCAATTCTTAGACTTTATGGTTTTACATCAATTCTACCACTCCCATTCTATCTTTACTTGCTGCAAAGTAAATAATGAGATTATTTGCATTATCTTGATGTTGCCCTTCTCTTAAAGATGTCAGTAATGGTAATTTTCCAATCCTAAGATATATAGGAAAAACTCCTTTTCTAATTCCTACCTACATTTCAACAGTGGCCACCCAGCTGTCAGAAGGGTATTGTGAAGGTCAACTTATACGTGCTTCAAGGATGTGTAGCACAATGGAGCTTTTTCTTGAAGAGGTTAACTTGCTAAAAGCAACTTTTTGATGAAGTGGGGTTACCCAGCACACTTAGTAAATGTAATTTGGCTGAGGAGGTTACTGCTGGTAGGGAGGCTATTTACTGCCCTCTGTTAGGTAAGGGGGCATCTGGACCTGGCATTCTTTCAAAACCATCGGAACAGATTGAACTACCAAAACAGTTTTGTGTATACCTTTTCTGAGTGATTCCTTAAAATTGAATAAATCAATTAAAAATATTGGCCAATTTTGAGGTACAACATGATGATTTCAAACAGATTAAGGAGCATCCCCTATTTTATTAGGAAAAGACACGACATCAACCTCAAGGGTCTCTCAGATCAGACCACAATTAGTACAGACGAGCAAAAGGTTTTTATGGCCCGAAACTTGGACGTATAAGTGTGGTTCTATGTAAGCAATGCCCTTATGTGCATAATCTACGTGTTACCCGTTTTTCATTCCCTCTAGGAGGTTTAGAATTCAGGGCTGAACACCATTAAGCAACTGTGAAGAAAGGAGTTGTCTATTTTAGGTTTTTGTACTCAGTGCTCCAGATTTTTACATTAGGAAAAACTGAGAGAACCCTATAGGAAGAGAAGGAGATATATGAGCATCTTTATGATGTTTCCAAGAAAAAGGAAAACCTGTGAAATGCTTTTTTAAGCATCTTAGCACATGCCCTAATATGCAACTTAAATTTTTAATCCTAGAGCAAGTCCTACATGACAGTAGAGGGGGTGATTGGGAAACCCGACTTGAATACAAGGAACTGTTGTGGCAGCTCAAGTTGAACGCAACAAAGCCTCCTGGTTTAAATGACAGTATTAGTATTATGAGTGTTTTGAAACTGAGGAGGGCCAAGTTATGATTTTGTTCATTATAAAAAAATGTTTAGATGGGTTGTTAATTGCCAGTTATTTTGGACATTTTGTTTTGAGTGGATGTTTCAAACTTTGGTTAACTTTTCATATGATTAACAGAGATCTTGGAAACCAATAGTTCTTAACAGATTTTTTAGACATAAAAATATTTTTTTAATACTGTTTTTAAGTTTTTTAAGCCCGTTTGTAGCTTTATAAAAAAGTCATACATGCTTTATTACGAGTTGTAATTTAAACACGTTTTTACATTTAGTACAATTTTGTGGGTTATTAGACATTGTATAATTTCATTGAATGAATGAATTGCTGTTGGCACTTTAACATCTGATTTGCATATTTTATTAGTTGCTATTCTAGTCACATGATTTGGGCTAGAAAGTACTTAAGCCTTGAATTTTTAATCATAGTTCATCTTGAAAAAGCCTGGTATGCCTCCAGGCGAAAGCGCTTGATGTGGAATTTTTTATCATTTCATTAAAACAGAGTTTTATTTAAGTCATTTTGAATTTTTTGTTCCTGTTGAGCCTTTGGATACATCATTTTGTTCTCGGTCTGGTTCGGATATAATTTGGTTTTGAATTATTTAGAGGACTTACTTCTGCAGAAAATTTGTATATTTATTGATATTGGTGGATTGTAATGACAAACGTTTGAGTGGCCTTTTATGGTTGAAATTTTCTGAAATGGGTAGTTTTGTCATTATTGGTTCAGACATTTTGTTTTGTTGCATACTAGAAGACTGTTTAGAACTACAGATTTAAAACACATTCTAACAACTGGTGCTGTATTATACAAGGAATATAATTTAATACAGTCAGGAAGCTGAATCAAAGAATGCATACATGTATGCATGGCCCTAAAAATGTGTTTGAAAACCGCCCAGAGGAAAGGGTGAAAGGCTCAAAATCATGGGCAAATGTTAAGCTTTACTCTTGTTACCAAAGCAATGGATGAAGGTAAAACATCTCACACCACACTATCTTGACCTGGTTAAGCCTTTTGACACAATCTCCTACTAAGGTGTAGTACAAAAGATGAATCCTGTAGGAGCAAACACTTGCATCACTAGCTGGATTGCCAACTTGCTCACAGGATGCAGGAGACCAAAACAGGGGAAGAGACCAGTTATCAATGAAGTCCCCCAGGGTTCAGTGCTGAGACTTTTTCTGTTTGGCATATACATCTCAAAAGTAAAAGGAAATACCAAAGGGCTTTGGACGGCTAAGTTTGAGATGACTGCAAGCTAGGAGCAGTTACTGAATCCCCAAATGACTTGAACATCATACAGGAAAGGTTTGTCCCAAATAACTGGTGTCAAAATCATGACAATGCCCTCTGAGAACTGACCCAAATGTTTGGCATTTGGGAACTTGTGTGTACAGTGGCCTAACTTTTGACCAACATGTGCCCAGAGTTATAATAAAGCCTTTCTATATTGCATAGCTTATAAACAAATTGTGACTAGATCTAGAGGTGGTGTTGTCCCCCTTTACAATTAGGTCAATCATTTTGTATAATGCCCACGTTGGCATGTATCTGTCCAGCCCCATGAAACAATCGGAATACATTCAGCGATACCTTATTAAAAGGATACAAGTCCTAAACAACAGGTCTTGCATGGACTACTTCAAAGATTTATTACTATAATCAGTATCCTTCAGAGTGCTTAGAGGTGACATGTCTGGCATACAAGGCATCCTCCGATCTAATACCTACTAAATATCAGTAAGTTAAATGGCATCAGAAATACTAAGTCCAATTATTTAAACTGAATGTTGAGGAGAGATGGATATATATATATATATATATATATATATATATATATATATATATATATCATAGAGGCTACCATTGTTGCAGAACAGACTATCTATAAAAATAAAACAAAGCTCATCCGTCTATATTCAAATGCAATTTGGATCCAAGGATGGGTAATAGAAAATGTACTCCAGGATTGCCCCTTATGCCACTAATGGATAGAGGCAGTTCCTAAATGCTGCATCCCTTACACGGGTCCTCTCAAATTATCTATGGTATGAATACAGTTATACTCACTAGGTCTAATATACAATTATCAGCCATGGGATAGGTAACACCAATCAGAAAATGTTAATTCAAGCATCAAAAGGGAATTGGCTAAGCTTAAAATGTCCTTCAAGTGAACCTATGTTGTGGTAGTAAATGGTCATATTAAATTGCTCTTATTAGATCATTAAGTGCCCCTCTCACCCTCTGCCCCCCAGTCTTCAACAGCTTCCAGCACCTATGAAATTGTCTAAGAGCCCCTTTGCCCCCCCGTCTTCAACGGCTTCCAGCACCTATGAAATTGTCTACAGTAAGTAAAATGTGATTTAAATGGCCACAGCAGGTTGGTGATATTTCAGTTAAGTAAATACTTGTAGTTGGTGTTTGAGTTAATAAAGTAGATTCTTCCTAACACATGATAAAGATGTTAATACTTTAATATATATATGTGTGTGTGTGCATATATATATATATATATATATATATATATATATATATATATTTATATATATTTAGAGAGAGAGAGAGATTGGTAAAATATATTCCCTTTTCTTTCATAAATATTTTCTTATTATTTCTTCTGTTAAAGTTGGATTTAGACATGGTTAACTAGTACTGTCAACATGAGATGAATAATGTAATAATTTTAATTATTTAAACAAATGTGATGCTGTTACAACAGTTTTAACATTTTAATCACTGAACTCTATAGTGATCTTTTGTTAAATTCAACTTTAAATTCAATTAAAAAAACTTTTGAAAAAAAGAGAGAGAGCATTAGCGGACACCTCTCTGTGCACAGTCTACTTTAAAACATTTAGCTTCATCCTAGTCAGATTTCTAGTACTTGGGGAAGTTGCTAACTGAAATCAGTGTGCATATGACAGTTGTGCCATCTTGTGAATTATTTCAGAAAAACATTACATATAATCAGTTGCTTCAACTTTTTTTCCAAACAATAATAATGAAAAACAGATTAGAATATCCTATTAGAAGATGATACGAGTTGTGACAACTACTGTAAACATGGCTCACTATTGAAATGTCAACACCTGAAAAGTAGAGTGCCTATAAGCAAAAAAAAAAAAAAAGAAAAGACCATAAAAAAACAGAAGAGCAAATTTCGAAAACTGCTCCTCTCCTTTAAACTTTTTTTTGCAAGGGATGCAAACCCCCTGCAACCCCCATGTGGGAGGCAAGCTCCCATATCCACCAAACCTATATGCATCATCTCCAAAATTGCCATACACTGGAGAAAAGGGAATATTGTGAGAAATGGCATCTCAGACATAATATATATAAGTCCGATATTTCAGACATTTAGAGTCCATGTTTTGGGACTCGCTCTAGTGAGTACCAACATTTCAAATGGTTCCCAAAAAAAAAGAAGGTAAATTAGATGCATCACAGGGAAGAACCCGAGAGACCCATTCATATCTGTTCAGGAGGGAAAAAGAGTTTTTATCACACAAATTAAAACTGCTCTTAAGATCAGATTCCAAAAGAATGCCTTTCAGTGCAAGCCTGCCCTGACTCCAACATACTTGCTTTCTCTCCAAATCTTTTGGGCTTCTAATACCATGACTGCAATGGACCCCATATTCCTAAGTCAAAGTTGCTCTCAGTGTATGTGACTTAATAGGGTGTAAGGCCTATATATAAATAGGCTTACTATTAGGACCAGGTTCTAAAACACCTGCTCTCAGTGCAAGTGGTCACTTACACTGTCAGCAAATCTATTGGAATTGGGGTCATAGTGTTGTTTGTACTCAGAGACAGAATTTTGTATATTCCAGTCTATCTTTGAATAAAGACAAAGTATCCAAGCCAGCAAAGCAAGTCTCAGAATGCAGGAAATAATCATGTTAATAGTTAGAAATGAAAATAAAAATCCAGTGAAATGCTTCCATCTTACATCTTTCATTAAGACTTCATCAGAACCTCTTGTGATAAACTACCACTTTCTCTTTTAAAAGAACGAGTCATATGACATAAAATCAACTGATATTGGCTGAATGTCCTGCAAAGCTTTTCAAAGGTACAAGCCTTAAATGTAAAAGACAATTTAAATACATTAAAAGACCGTACTTAAACATAGAATAAAGATAATAGTTTATTGCGAAAAATGTTACAAAAACAGGAAAACTCATGGAGCTATGTATGTTAAAAACGTACGCATTTAAAAGTGTATAAAAAGTATATTTGTAAACTATACCACAGGTATTTACTATACATGGGTTACAACTTTGCAGCTCTTTATCTAAGATCACTAGTAATTGAAACATGTTTCCTGTTAATAGGAAGAACCACAAAAGATACCAAAGTGACTAAACAGGACAAACATGCAGCGGATTTTTTAAAGTGATGGTTGTACCTAGGTTACACAACACAAATTTATATAAATATGTTAAGCATTATTAAAAGAATGTGGAAATTTCCAAGCATCATTGCCCAAGATGTATATACCAAGACATTAGGTCCAACTCCCACCTTCACATACAGAAAAGGCAATGATATTAAAAGGATTTTTGAGAATAACTCAAAAACAGTCCAGACAAATTATGCCAGCAATAAAGAACATAAAATGGCAAAATGTGGGGCCTCTAAGTATTGTAAATACATCCACAAAGGACTACACACAATGGTAAGCAATCACAACAGGACCTTAAGATCTCCAGGCCAATGGTCTTTTAAAAGTATGGGGTGGTATACTTAGCCAACTACCTGTTCTGTGATACATTTTACATAGGCAAAACAGAGATGCAGGAATGGCAAAGAATTTATCAACATACTTATGATGTTAAACAAGGATGACAAACTCCCTTTAAAAACATTCCACACAGTGTGAAAATTTTAAAAAAATTTATTTTTGTCATTGACAAATGCAAAAAGCTTCCTAGAGGGGTCAACTTGAAGAACACCCTAACCTATACAGAACCGAACTGGCAACTGCTCTTACATGCAACTAATCCACTGTGGTTAAATAAACACATTTCATTTACTAGCGCTCTTACATTAAGAGCTGCAAAGACGTAAACTTATGTATAGTGAATACCTATTACATATCTAGTTTGCAAATACACTTTTTACACTCAAATGCTTTTTTTTAACATACATTGTCCCTGAATTTTCCTGTTTTTGTAAATTTTTTAGCAACAAACAAGCTTTTAGGTTGTATTATTTTTATTAGAAGTCCTGTCCTTTAATTTATTTCAGTTAATTGGATTTGACATTTAAGGCTTGTACCTTTAAAAAGCTTTGAAGGATACTCAGTCAGTATCAACTGATTTTTATGTCATAGGATTCATTCTTTTAAGAGAGGAAACGGTAGATTCAGAGGCTTTGGAAGCTTTTGAAGCCTGGGGGGGGGGGGGGTGAGAGGGGCACTTAGTGATCTAAAAAGGGTATTTTTTTTATAACTATTTACTTCCACAACATAGGTTCACTTGGAGGACATTTTAAGCTTAGCCAATTTCCTTTTGGTGCTTGAATTAACATTTCCTGATTGGTCTTACCTATCCCATGGCTAATTGTATATTGGTCCTAGTGAGAATAAATGTGATCATATTATTGATAATTTGAAGGGAGCCATGCAAGGGATGCAGCATTTACGAACTGCCTTTATCCATTAGTGGCATGAGGGGAAATCCTGGAGTAAATTTTCTATTACCCATCCTTTGATCCAAGTTGCATTTGAATATGGACAAGGATGAGCTTTGTTTTACTTGAATGGATAGTTTGTTCTGGAACAGTGGTAGCCTCTGTGATATATATCCATCGCTCCACAACATTCAATTTAGATACCTGGACTGAGTATTTCTGATGCCATTTGATTTGCTGATGTACATTAAGCCATCTGTATTAGGTCAGAGGATGCTTTGCATGCCAGACATGTCACCTCTAAGCACTCTGTAGGATACTGAGTACAGTCATAAATCTTTGAGGTGGCTCATAAAAAACCTATTGTTTAGGACTTGTATCCTTTTAGTAAGGTATCTCTGTGGGTATTCCAATTGTTGCATGGGTCTGGACAGATACATGCCAAAGTGGGCATCATACAAAATGATTGACCTAATGAGAGCTTTGTAAAAGGGGGACAACACCATCTCTAGATCTAGTCAAAATCAATTTGTTTATAAGCTGTGCAATGCAGAAAGACTTTATGATTTTGAGCACATGTTGGTCAAAAGTTAGGTCACTGTACACACAAGTTCCCAAATGCCAAACAAATGGGTCAGTTCTCAGGGGGGAATTGTCAATTTGGCAGTTCCCTGGAGTAGATGACTTCCCAAAGGATATGATAATGTATTTTTTGGAGTTTAGTTTCAATTCATGATTCTGGCACCAGTTATTGTTTTTGAAAAACCTTCCTGCATGATGGCTAAGCCATTTGGGGATTCAATAACTGCCCCTAGCTTGCAGTCATCTCAAACTTAGTCGGCCAAACCCCTTTGGTATTTCCTTCTACTTTTGAGATGTATATGCCAAACAGAAAAAGTCTTAGCACCGAACCCTGGGGGACTCCATTGGTGACTGGTCTCTTCCCTATTTTGATCTCCTGCATCCTGTGAGCAACCATACATGTATGCATTCTTTGATTCACCTTCCTGATTAATACAATCAGGTTAATACAAATTATATTCCTTGTATAATGCAGCACCACTTGTTAGAATGTGTTTTAAAATTTGTAGTTTGGAATAGTCTTCTAGTGAAAAATGAAACAAAATGTATGAAGCAATAATGACAAAACTACCCATTTCAGAAAATGTCAGCCATAAAAAGCTACTCAAACTTCTGGCATTACAATCAACCAATATCAGTAAATATGTAAAATCTCTGCAGAAGTATCTAAATAATTCCACATTAAAGGCATCTTTAACTAATGAAGAGGTTGATGCTAGCAAACAACTTTATATTTCATTGTTTCATCTACAAATAAAGTGCCTGTTGCCCTTGAAGAATAAATCGCCTATGCTACATTAAAAAATGATAAGCTAGTAATTTTGCAATGGGGAATGGATAGCACATTGATAACAGAAACATAGTTACTAGGTAACTCCTCCAAAGGACGACATTCATAGGACTGCAGCATCCAGTCCCTTTAAAGTACAACACAAAACAGTATCAGAGATCCATCTGCATACTGTGGGAGTAGAACTCAGACTTCTGCATCAAAAGCAAGTATACTACCTGTTGTGCTACTAACAATGCAAATGACTTAGCATAAGTAGCACTAAACTTCTCTTCCCGTGAAGCTCTCACAGCTCCTTGTAAAATCCACTTGACACTCAACTAAACCTCTCAACTTCACAGCACAAGAAATCTGGAAAAAGCCAACATTTATTTGGGGGGGGGGGGCAAAGGCCCAAACCCAGGGACACATTTTAAATATTGCTTGTATAAACTTAGAAAGTTGCTAAAATAAAGTGTTTTGTGTTACCATGTGTTTCCTGAAAGAAAGGAAAACTGAAAGGGCTATCATTATTTAGTGAATTCAGTTCTTACAGATTTGCCAGAAAACCACAAATTTTAAGAGGAACAGACCAAAAGTATGAACCAAATACTCTGTGAAAATCTGGACAGTTAAAAGCTATGGACTCAACTCCCTGAATCACAAGTGGTGGTATGGGTAGAGAATTCAGGCTCTTGTTTGAGCCTGAGTAACACTAACCACCAGGTATACCTAACTGGGGCATTTCACACACACACAAACACACACCCACCCAGAGGAACACACACACACACACACACACACACACACACACACACACACACACACACACACACACACACACACACACACACACACAGAGGAGAGCAGCATAACTCCTGCAAATAAAAGAACAAAACTCTCCTTACCAGCATGACTCTGGCAACACAGCGCTGGCGTAACTCCTGTAACAGAGCAATAAGAGAACAAGAACAGCTAGTTTAGTTAAACTTCCAAGTGCAAATCCACGTTAGCGTGAAAACTCCACTTCATTAATTTTTTTCGACAGATCTTGCAGCTGTAAAAGTGTGGGGGGGGGGGCTCCAACTCCCCCTAGCTCTATGGTTCCGGCACCCATGAGTAGATTGTAACACAAAGTTCTGTTGAAGTCTTAATGAAAGATGTTGTAAATTGAAAGCACTTAAACAGATTTTTTATTTTCAGTTTTAACTATTAAAGTGATCATTTCCTGCATCTTGGGATTTCCTTTACTGGTTTGGTTACTCTATTAGTTTATGTTTTTAAAGCCAGTGTAGGTAATGCATGGTGGTAGTTTGGCCTTTCATGGTATCTGAATAAAGAGTAGGGTGCACCAACCCAGGTTGTGTAAAACTGAAATTAGCCTGCAAAAGATATCTTACAATGTTTTAGGGGAGAATTAAATACGTTAACTGTGACATTCCACAGTGCACTTTGCATCCATATGCATACACCAGTATGATTTATCATATTTCATACTGTCCTTTCCATACACCAGTAGTAGTATACAATTTCCAGTGTACTATGTCTAAAGCAGTACGCTTAATTACGTTTCACAGTGTGCTGTGCCTATGTCAGTATGACTATCCACACTCCACATGCCTAAGCAATTGAGATTATCCTCATTTCACAGTATACTGTGCTCATATCAGGAATAATAGACAAATGGAAGGAAACATTATCAAGAGAAAGCGTAATCACTTTATAACTTGCTATTTTGCCTGTACTTGGAATTATGTATTCCAGATCACTGTTCAATCCTTGTCAAGGACATCTTCAGTATCACTGTGTACTCTATAGTGAAAATGAGCATGATAGTTTTACTTCAGGTACTCAGTTAACAAGGTGCAGAAATGGAATATTTTTCAGATGACAAAGAATGCTAGCACACACAATGAAGATATACTACAGGGTATTGAGTTTAAAATATGTAAAATGAAATACCTAGTTATAGCATAATTTTGTTTGATAAAGAAGAAACAGATGTTTAAATCAAAGAATAAAGTAACTGAATAGTTTATTTATAGCTAAAATTGCAGTACTGCATTGGACATATTCAAGAAAGCCATGGATAAAATGATGAAGAAAAAATTTATATATTCATATTAAATCTATGCACTTCTGCTGTGTTATTGGTGCAGCCATTCAGAGGCCCAATTCTCTATCCATACACAATAAGATTATTACAAGGATATGATCTGCATTCTGTACATAAATGGGCAATTGAAGAAAAAAAATTACATCAAATGTTTCCAAATCAACGTATGCTGGCTAGAACAGTGGCCAGAGTAAGTAATGTTCAGAGTAAATTGTTGGTACTACCATCTGTAGTGCTACAATTGTAAACAAATCAAAGCAAAGCACAGACAGTGCTGAGCAACTTCCCTGATTATAACTCGGCCCCTCACATGGAATGCCACTACAGTACAGTAACAAAGACTGGTCGGGTCTTCTGATCGGACTCAGTTTCTCCTGTGACTTGTTCACTTGTCTTTAACTTGCTGTATATTGCACACTATAAATCTTTAAAAAGATGTTTGTGTCATAATTCATTTTCCAGAATCGTTTGACCACCCACTGACTCAAATACACTAGTGCTTGCTCATTCACTTCTTATTTTTGGAAAGGTATTTGTTCTTTAAGCCTGTAAAGTCTTAAATTCAGTCCCTTTTTGTGAGAAAATTCAATAAAAAGCTAGTACATGGATGAAAGTTATTCTTGACACAAACAGCAAAAAAAAAAATACAAGAAATGACTAACAAGCATGACATAAAAACAAATAAAACTGTTTTGGCCAAGTGCTGCATGTTGATGGTAATCCTCTACTGCACATGAACTCTTAATTGTGAGAACAACATGGCAGATAAGGATAAAGAAACATTTCATTCTTCACTTAAAGATCTAGAAAATAAACTGTATAAATTTAACAGACTACAGTGGCAATTTTAAAGTTATACTGCACTGGCTGCGAGTGATTAAAATGCTGACACATGGGAATATGTATCCTGAACTATTGAGAAGATGGCAAATGCTTAATTTGGACTTGAGCTTCAGCTACATGAAGCTTTTGATTGATTTTTTAAACCACATGAGGATTTGCTTCTTGAAGAGATTAATTCTTTACAACAGCTGTTAAATGGCAAGTACTCCTCAAAAGGATATCGGCTAGCCTTTGGTGAGATGTTTAACAATGTCTCAATGTATGAGACGAGATTACAGAATCAAAAACAGAGGAAGATACAGTGTGATTAGTTGGACTTTAAGGCTGGAAATATCTTTGGTTGGCCCAGAGGTAATGTTTCTATAAATAAGGACTATGATAAAAATGTCCCCACGAATTTGAATGGTAATAATGAGGGGTTAGTCGAGAGAACAACTACATCGGTAAATGCATCTGTTGTACCAGCCAGGGCACCACTGGACATTGAGCAGCAAACCTCACTGCCTGATGTTCATAGGAAGATACTACTACTCTCCCTTTATCAGCATCAGTGTTTCCCAGCTTGCTGATAACAGTCAAGAGTATGGAGGTCACCAGGCCGGGTCAGTCACAAAGCTGAGGGAGTAAGCGACAGAAGTCTTTGAGGGAACGAGCACCTACAAAGAGAGCCATGGTAGTCTGGGATTGAATCAGAAATGTTTGATACATATTTCATCTATTTTACTAACTGATAACCAGACCTCTCTCCTTGAAAGAGGTCTGTCTTTCATACCTGCCAGTAGATCAGATCTATGTGAAATAGTTCTGGACTTAAAACTGTTAGGAATGTGATGTTGGAGTGTATGTTTCTGCAAAAACAGTACGTGACATTTTAGGAAACCAGGTATTTTTGCTCCCTCCCTTCACCTGCTTCTCAAAGCCCATCTGAAGACCTGTGAATCAGAAGCTATGAATGCTTTGGGTTCTACACATACGAGTAAATTCTTTAATTTGTCCCATAGAGAATTTGCTGTTGTGACTAAATTAAAAGAACTTTATAGAGTTTTATATTATAAAGGCTTTTATATTAAAAAGCATGTATAATATGTTATCCGACTCTGATGCATACACCCAGCTACATAAATTTGATATGGAGACATTAACTAAAGATATGCATACTATGCTCTATGATTTTCTTATGAGGAGGCTTGGGTAATATGATGAATATAAAATTTTAGTAGTTGAACATCCACTTGTTCCTGTGATACATGACATGTCAATGATGCATAAGGATCCAGTAAAGCCACCTATGGGACCATATTTAGAATTTTTAGTAAATGAACTGATAGCACCTTCTGTACTTGAG